>NC_091118.1:158617880-158805380 GCF_040183065.1 Periplaneta americana | reverse complement strand
CTTCCTTCAGCGAACATATCAGACTTCCAAATGAGACGGAGGACAAACAGTCAAGTGCTAGAAGGGATTCAAACTAAAGACTGTGACTTCCTTGTAGCACCAATATCACGCTTTAAATATTTCCTAACCACGACAGGCTAGGTATTATTTTCGTTCATTTAAATAGGCCTACCTTTAGAATACTTAAAACTATAACTATAAGTAGTAGTTAGTTCTTGAACGTAATGTGATGGATGCAAGACCACACGAACAGTTACATCTTAGCGTCTTCACTGCATTTACAGTGTGTACAGGCGCCTTGTAGTGCAGTCGTTTCGCATTCTTGATTGGTCAATAAAAGTTGGCTTGTTAATAAATTTGAATGAAATGATGAGTCTTAAGTGTGTAACGAAACTAAAATGTGGAACAAGGTGGCAGCGAGGTACGAACATATTTTTAACACCAAATAAGTCCACCAGCTGTTACAATACCGTTAATAAATTTGATATAAATTACAAAACAAATAAGCCCTAACTGCTTCAAAACATGGATGTTCATACTTCGCATTCTAGAGATCCGGTTTTCGAATTTTGAGATTGGTATTTGTAAACGTGTTACTTCATGTATTTATTTGGTTCAAACAGAAACGTGATCATACATGCCTGCTGAAGTAGTGGGACTGCATACCATTGCATTATTAATTCGTGTTTTCTCAATTTTTATTTCCAAGCTCACTAACCGCCGAAAGTGTTACAACGTCACCAAAAATTATATAATGCGTTATATACGTGGAAAGAATCCTTAAGATAACCACAAAAGACAAAGGAAGACGATGGGAACTGAAAACAAGCTTCAAATAAGACTACACATGTGAAATTAATTTTAAAATTTGATCTCATGAAGAGGACAAATGCTTTCTTATTAAACGTTTCAAAAGTTTCGCAAAGTTTAGTCCTTCATAACGACATCAATAGTACCAATTTTTATACTTAATTTATTTTCTTGAAATTCCATTAAAAAATAATGCATAAAGAAAATTACATACGCTGCTCTTAAATAAGAATATAAACTTCGGTTTTTCTGGACTGCACACAAAATGCCGGGTGGTTCATAAGCATATAGACTATTAAGTGATGTAATGTAGCAGTAAAAACAAGACTTAATGTCCTAAAATACTTTTTCTGGAAGTGCTTTATTTCAAAATTATGTATCAAAGAAGCAGTAACAAACTCAACACAAACTGAAACTAATTTCTCCCAAATTGTTTACAAAAGTTGCACTGTACATAATGAGTGTTCCAAGAGATTTCCCAGATCTCTCTGACAGAGACTGTTTGTCACTTTACTTTATTTTGCAATATAATTTGTTCAACTCATTCCGAAAACTTTCACATCTGCGTTCAATTTTATTCTGCCCAGTCCGGAATATCAGTGAAGTGCACCAGCGACTTCAGACGATCCCACAAGTAGGTGTCGAGAGAGTTTATGTCCGGTGATCTGGCTGGCCAGACTCTGCACACATAGAGCGGAAAATAATAATAATAATAATAGTAATAATAATAATAGTAATAATAATAATAATAATAATAGACCTATTATACAAATATTTGTCCATCGCTGTGGAATAACGGTTAGCATGCCTGACTATGAACGAACGGCTCTGGGTTAAAATCCTGGTTGGGACAAGTTACCTGGTTGAGGCTTTTTTCAGGGGTTTTCCCTTAGCCCATTAAGAGCAAATGCTGGGTAACTTCCGGCGCTGGACTCTGGACTCATTTCCCCGGCATTATCATCTTCATATAATTTAGACGCTAGATAACCACAGCGGTCGATAAAGCGTCCTAAAATAACCCTTAAAAGGTAATACAAATATTTGTGTAGGGAATATAAAATAACCTAGTGTTGAAGAATCTTATATTTAGCATCTTATATTATAGCCTACAACAACATAGCAGAAAACCGATATTTACAACAATTATAGATCTAGGCCTAGGCCTATATAAATCCGAACTTAAGAAATAGTTTGGAATAACATGTATAATGTACAAAATTATTTAAGATTCGATAATGTCTGCATTAATTTAACTTAATTTTCAGTCGTGTGCAATTGCTATAGACATCATAAACAATACAAAATACAAATAAAATCTGGAAACCCAATTTTGAATGGTAGGCCAATACCGATCCGTGAATCAAATCTTGAATGTTATAGTCTGGGTTTTCGAGTGACCTACGATATAAATACAATTTAAATCTCTCAAAATTTGCAATATGAACTGATTGGAGCAACTTATTAAACAATTCAATTGCTATAGACCTTATTCTTATATTCTACATCCAGTTTATTTTATTTCACCAGTCCAACCTTTGACGAAACAAGAAATAATTATTACCTTGTGGAATAAGTGTGTTGTTCATATCTAGTATCATACTCAGAGAGATTTAATTTAATATTGAGTAGATTTTGAAATACTATAGGCCTAACAAGAAAATTAACATGACAGTTATTAATTTTATTTTTCATTTAGACTATAAACAAAGGCCTACAATGGGCAACGTAAGAGGAACCTGTTAATATTCTCATTGCCTTTTTTAATACAAAATCGGTATCTTATTTAGTCGCTGTCCTGAAATACATATTAAAATTCATCCTTTCTTTCACTTTGGCTCATTCAGAAAGTATTGATTATGTTTTAAACCAATATGCGATTATGAATTCCAAATTGTAATTACGATTTTTCGATTAAAATTTGCTGAATGTGAATTATCTTTGTAGGCCTAATATTTTTTTAGATTAGGCTACTCGTATGAATGTAGGCCTAGATTTCGTGTACCTATTGTCATATATGGAGTAACATATTTTAATTAAATTATGAAGAAAAACAATGTCATATAGGCCTGAATTAATGAAAATGGCGGCAAGTCGAACCGAAAGCTCTCAGTGCTGTCGTTCGGTCGAAGCTGTACCATTTCCCCGGATGCTGGAAACTGTCTGTCGGTTCGTGCAATATGTCAGCCGTTTTGTTTCTGTAACTAAATAAAAACAAGTGAATGTCAAAGATCAATGTAATTATTCTATTTCATCTATGGAATAGTAAAATCAATTACGCAATCTTGAAATAATAATAATAATAATAATAATAATAATAATAATAATAATAATAATAATAATAATAATAATAATAATACACATTTAGTATGAATATACCTAACGTAAATAATTAGTAGTCATTTATTTATTTATTTTTATTGCTAGTTTGAAATGAATACAAATTAATAAATACAATACTCCTGAATGAGTAAGACTCGTGCTCAGGAGGGGATTCCAATACAGACAAAAATAAAATTAAAATTGAGAGTGAATACAGATTAAATAGTGTTTAATATGTTTAAATTCAAACTATAAATCCAATACCAATTTTTATATTTTTTTATTAATTTGGAGAGGATTTGTGTTTGAAATATTATTGGAATAAAATTTTTTTAATAATCTGGGACCTTGACTCATGCCATGATAAAAAGCTGCATTGGTTTTACATTTTGGTTCAGACAAACGCAGAGAATTCATATTTTTAGTTCTGTATTTATGTATATACCTTACAAAGTTATTAAAATTTCTGTGAAAATGTTTTAATAAAATAAAATACATTTGTTTAATATTGAAAGCTTTAAACAACAATTCAGTGGGTAATCTTGGGTTGCTTTTTTAAACAAATTTTTAATATTTTTTTCTGTAGTAAAATTAACGGATAAAGGTTGGATTTATAAGTTCCACCCCAACCTATAATACCATACATAAATATAGATTGAAATAATGCTAAAAAAATTACACGTAAACAGTTAATTGATAAAATATTTCTTAGAATAACAAAGTAACAATGTTTTACGTAATTTATTGCAAATATAATGAATATTATTATTAATATTAATAATTATTATCTTTGAATACTTAATATTTTATAAGGAGGCCTAAGTAGGCTTAATTTGACGAATCTACGTAAAGGTTAATTTTTTGGTCCTACAGAATACGTCTCTTACGGTAATTAATTAAGTAATTCGACTCGAGATCTGTGAATCTGGGAACTATAAAAGTGAGATATACATACACCATATTCTTGTGAGTAATATATTAATAATCTTCGATATGAATAAATAAAATATTAGTATCGTTATTATTATTATTATTATTATTATTATTATTATTATTATTATTATTATATTACTATTGTGTTTTTTCAACAAGATTTCAATAAGCATTCGAATTATATCGGAATTTAAACACGAAACCATTTACTATTGAGTAAATACGTAATATATACTAAAATTTACAGCACATTCATATTAAAAAATTTATCTTCACAAAATAGTTGGTAACAATTCAAAGATTAAAGTAAATGGAGACTGTTAATTACATTAAAAATACATATAACTTACCCCATGCTTGTACTATATCACTGCATTGCCAACATGGCAAGACAAAGCACCACAATTGTTCATAAACAAATGTGTGCAAAGTACAATGCCATTCAGTTATGAACAAAACAAACATGATAAATTTGACAATTGATAACTGTAAGTTTTAAATCAGTAACGCAACCTCGGTTTACCTGTCTCGGAACTGCGATGGTGGCTAAGTTATACGTAGATGTCACTTATTATTTAAATAATTTATGCAGTTAAATTATTTGTCAACATTTAAATATTCTCAGAATTAATTAACAGTAATTAATTAGACGAAATTGTCAATCTTGAAATTTTCTTCATAAAATTATTAACGATATGTTGGACTGTGATGGTTTAATTTAGTATATAACATTATATGTACTCAAGCTTAATAGAAAAATTTCGAAATTTATTTTTCATACCAAGGGCAAATACTAAATCGCACAAAAATTCACCAGTTTTCCAAATGTTACAATTATGCATTAAATTACATCCTCATCCGAATGTTGATATTTTCAATTTAAATTTCTCTAGATATAGAATAATTTGTTATCATTCTTTACAGAATATTGCTGTTAGTTAATTTGAAGCTATTTTCACACCTTGTTCTCAATTTCCTTTTTTTTCCTTTCTCCTTTTTCTATTTGGTTTCAGTTTTAAATAGGAACATGTTTCCTTTTTTGCTTCTTTATGTTTTATACATTATATCCATTATTGTCAACGTGGAAATGCAATGAGCGTTTTGGGTACTCTTCCCGAGTCCAGCCCTTTGGATGAACTCTTTTTCTTGTAACATTTATTTAATATTCCGTATGTAAATATTTGTATTTAGTTTTATATACTTTTGCTTATCGTAGGCGTTATTATAGCATAGTTTTTATATATAGTCTTAGGTTTGTTTCATCTATTTATTTATAGTTAGAAGTAAATTTACGTTTATTTTATTTAAAAAATGTTTTTATATCATGAGAATATTAATGTAATGAAACTTTGCCATTAGTGGTTTTATATATTTCTGTATTACTATATAAAACTATCTATATTCCATTGTTAGTCTTGAACATTGTAATTGGGCTTTGGCTGCCATGTTCAATAACAAATAAATAAATAAATAAATAAAAAATAAAAAATAAAAAATTCTGTAATAGTAATGTTCCAAAACACTGATAATAAAACGTACGATACACTTTGAATGAACCGTAATGAAACATTTGTTGTGAGCTGGGAGTAATTTCAGATTTCTGGGAAATCTCTTTTGGTAAGCGGCCAGAAGAAGAGTAGCTTAGTTTAAATATTCAATCTATTCAGAATATATAATGCTTTATAATTAAAAAAAACTTTCGATAATATACTTCACACAAGAAAATGCACGAATAGAATGGTCACATACAGTTTCATTAAGAGCAGATTAAATAATTTTGTTTATATGTGAAGTGCGTTGATATTTATATAGGTTTTTCATAACACTCAGTGTTGTAATCAGTGGGTGTGAAATTTTCCAGAATATGGTAAATACATTTTAAAACTGCCATTTTACCCTGTATTTTATAATTTATTCTCATTTATGTTTGAAATAACATTTACTTGATGACTGTCGGAGTATTCCATACCTAGAAATGCTAAATTTGATGCTATGAAATAAATATAAATTAAATTTCATAACAAGTATAGTCTGCTCAGATAGTTGTAGGTCTTCTTACTGCACAGACGTTGAATACATTTGATTATGGCTATATCAATACAAGTCACTCATAATTGAACGAGAAGCTAAGCGTGAAGTCTTATGCACGGAAGTCTATGTCGTAAAAACCACAAAAATAATAGAAAACTAAAGATATTATTTTAAATTAATTACTTATAGTTTTTAGTGGCATCAGAAGTAAGAGTTGTCATTTGGCTTAAATTGCAGCTATATTTTTAACAAGAAAGAAATAGCAAACTGACAGGAACTGCGGGATCGGACCTCCATATCGACAGTCGCCGTCAAATGGAGAAAGTAGTATTTTTATTAATCTTCATTTAAAATTCTAAACCCAGTGTTATTGTAAAATTTAATATAAATTAAAATAGATAATTATTAATGTAATGTTAAATATATTGTTTTGTTGAAATACCAGTACCTACACAAATTCAGTGAAGAATTTTTACTTTCTCAGCAAAAGAAATATTGTAATGCTGGAAAAAGTAGTATAGGCCTATTTGGACATTTTTTCGGAGAACAGATTTTCAGCACCCCTGATACTGTTAAGGTGGTTAAACAGGCCAACACGCCGTCTGTCTGTGAATAGGGGTTCCCCGTAAACTATTTAATATCTACGAGCCAATTTATACAGAAAGCATGAATATAAAATATAATAGGTCTTTATTTGAAATCAAAAATAGAAAATGGTTATGGACTTGAAATCGGCTATTTTTTAATATATTTTATATTCTTGCTTAAGATGAAGATATAAATTTTTAAAATTAAATTATTTATTATTATTACAATCAGGAAACTACAAAAATACATATTAAATATAATAGAAACAAAAATACATTAAAAACTACTATAAATTGGGATGGAGTAGCAACATCTGTACTTAATCCATTAATTTTATTACACAGAAGATTAATAAAAATTTGTGTGACCAAAAATATGGATTACCCAACAAATTTAATTTATACAGATTTTAATGTATTGCCTATTGAAGAAATTTATATTTATAGTTTACTAATTTACTTCCACAGAAACCAAATAAAACATAAATCTAATCGACATGAATATCGTACTCGAAGACAAAAGTCTACTTTCCCATTAACTGAGCCTAAATATCATATAAGTGCAGCTCTTAAACATGGTGCTAGTTTCGGCCCAAGACTTTATAATAAAATTACAAACCATTTTCCAAATTTGAAATATTTAAAAATTGAAGCTTTTAAACAAGGAATTTGTAAAATTATCCATTTCATATAATATTAACAAATGTATATTTTACCTTTTATTTCTGTCGACTATATTCATGTTTTTATGGAATATCATTGGCTTCTGTCGGATTGTCAATTTATATTAAATGTGTATTTTTCTCTCTTTTCTCTTTCTTCTTTATTCTTGCTCTTGTATTGTATTTATTGGTTTAAATTAAGTTACTTATGTATTAAGTAAACTGTCCTTGTAATTTTGTTATATTATTGGCTAAGACCACACCGTACACGAGCCTGGCTCTTACGGTAGTGACTAGAAACATTTTTGTTTTATAAATGTAATTTGTACTCGCTAGCTAGCTAGTTAAATAAATAAATAAATAAATAAATAAATAAATAAATAAATAAATAAATAAATGAAGAAATAAATAAATAAATACATCAAAGAAACATGAACATGTCAAATATTTGAACAAAACAGAAATATAAATTAAAGAATTTACCCCCGTATGAGCAAACGCTCGTGGTCGGGAGTTCAAAACCGCACTGTAAGAAGAAGACAAAATAAACAATTAATATAAACAATAAAATAGAACAGATTAGAAAAACAAGAGCTTATAAGATAAAAAGCAATCACAATTGGAAAAGTTTATAACCAATATTCACAAGTATATATGAGTCATCAGCCATTAACTATCTAATCCTATGTTACAGTAAGTTCCTTTAATCATTTCTTTAATAAATGAGAATGATGATATGAAATGAGCTAGGCCGTATGTCCATATACTCCAGTGTTTCGGAGAAGTTAATTATTTTATGAAGAATTATTTTTAGGTATACTCTTTATAAAATTTGTCTAAGTCCCAAAACCCTCACGCCTTACCAGGCCAAGCCAGGTAGTAATAGCCTATTCTTAATGAACAGCGGGTCGTTGTTGAGGGATTAGTATCTCTTGTCATAAAAATAATAATAAATATTATGCGTGAGTGAATGAACCACTCAAGCAAGGTGTAATATTATTTTAAACATGACAGGCTGTAACTTTTAAATGTCGATTTTGATAGACAGAAAAATAATATTAGAAACTAGCCATACCCGTGCGCTTCGCTGTACTTGTTAGAAATAAATAGTCTATTGACTTAAATCTAAATACAGTTTTGTAATTACGTAGTGAATAACAGCTTTTTCTATGTTGTAAGTAGTTTGCTTATGACATTTTGAAAGTTGTATTTAAAATTACGAGTTTAACTGTTATTGTCATGCAATACTTTTTGGAGTTGTTCAGTGAATTCTACTTTTAAGATTGATACTATATTAGACCTAACATCTGAAATGAAATATACTTGTAAGAAGTGAAGGCTCTTACTCTCAGCTGGAAGAAGATTTTCAATTAAATGATAAGCCTATGCTTGAACTTTAAATTACTGTATACCGTAGAACTGACTTTATGTATTTCTTTTGCACGAAAAGATTCCACTTCAAATAAGGTGTTCTACTGTCTTATACTATTAAAAAAGTGTGTTGATAACGTATTTACTCCGATCAGTAAGTTTTTAATTGGTTGTGAGGGATCTTGAATCTCATGAGGAACAACTTTTACAACAGCGCAACATAATCCGTTTGTCTCATTATCTCATTTTTTGCATTGCGTTTATTGCATAATTTATTCATTTTATCTCTTTTAATACAGTTCAAATGAGAGTAGTTAATATTTGGATTATAAAATGATCGAATGCTAAGCTAACGAATGCTAGTTTGCTTCATACTAAATCAATACACCTTCGTTGTTCGTTAATTTTCTGAGGTCAAAATGAATGTGGTACATAAATAACTTATTTTAAGAAACATAGGAAACGAATATGAGTAAATTATGAGCGCAGGAACACTATTTCGTGACACTATAAAATAACTCAGCTCCAGTGAGCTCAATGTTAAAATACTAATTTTTACTCCATACGTGCTGTACTTTTGGTCCTGGGAAAATACTCATCTTTACGACAAAACTCTTAAAAATACTCTTATGTTCTGTGGACAAAAAGAAACTGAAGTGTATAAAATTAGAATATTTTATATGAACCAAATAAAGTTTAAATAATCAGATAATATAATATTGCGACAGAATATCACGTTTTCTGTGCGTAAGAATTTATTTTAATCTTACCTGTCCTCGATTTACTCAGGAATTACCATAATAGCATATAGCATTATGTCCATCTAGAGAAACCACACTTTTCAATTATGAAATAATAATTATACATATCGGTTAAGTAACTTCTGAGATTACTTCATACAAACACACAAATATTATCTGTATGTTAATATTGGTAAACATTTACATGTATATATTCCCATCATACAATAATTATATTCGTATAAAATAGTGTTAAATGATTGGCTTCCGTTTGTTGTGCAAGGCACCTTACGTACGAAGTCACTTATTTTCATTTAATTATAGCCTATTAGTCTGAGGCAGCCTTATAAAACGCAGTCCTTTTAAAACTCGTGTCTCTCGTTAAATATCAGCCATATAAAAATTTTGCATAGACTAAAGCTTATTGGAAATCATTTTTATAGAAACGTTTGTTATGTAATGTTTTTCACAAAAATCAATAATAAGGGAGATATTTCGATTTATTTCAGGCTCCCTTATAATGCTCCTTTAAATAAAATATTTTGAATTCCTTATAGCATAAAAACTAACTTAGAACAAACTTAATTTACATTCAAATTTTCATATAAATCAGTTCAGCCATTATCGCGTGAAAAGATAACAAATATCCATACAGACAGGTAAATAAACATTTCAAACATGCGATTTTGGTGTCAGGATGGCTAATTATACATATTATTCTTGGAAAAGCGAAATTACCAGAAAAATTTTGGTTAGCCTACAGATTTATTATTAGTATAGATGATTATAATTATTCTTCACCTGACATAATTAGGAACATTAAATCCAGACGTTTGAGATGGGCAGGGCATGTAGCACGTACGGGCGATTCCAGAAATGCATAATTATAGAGTGTTAGTTGGGAGGCCGGAGGGAAAGAGACCTATGGGGAGGCCGAGCCGTAGATGAGAGGATGATATTAAATTTGATTTGAGGGAGGTGGGATATGATTGTAGAGACTGGATTAATCTTGCTCAGGATAAGGACTGATGGCGGGCTTATGTGAGGGCGGCAATGAACCTCCGGATTCCTTAAAAGCCATAAGTAAGTAAGTACAGAACAACCGGTAATATAACTGCAGTATTTTATAAATTCTAACTTTAAGATTTTTTGACAGCAGACTAGATGACAAAAGCTTCTCAACCGAATAACAAGCATTTCCCACATTTATTCTACGTTTAATTTCCTCCCGAGTGTAATTTATATTTGTTACTGTTGCTTCAGGATATTTGAATTTTTCCACTTCTTCGAAGGATAAATTTCCAATTTTTATATTTTCATTTCGTACAATATTCTAGTCACGAGACATAATCATACAGGCCTACTTTGTCTATTCGGGAATTACTTCCAAACCTATCTCTTTACCTGCTTCAAGTAAAATTTCCGTGTTTTCCCTAATCGTTTGTGGATTTTCTCCTAACACATTCACGTCATCAGCATAGACAAGAAGCTGATGTAACTCGTTCAATTATTCCAAACCAATTAAAATAATAATAATAATAATAATAATAATAATAATAATAATAATAAATCTTTGCATCCACATTATTCATAGTCTTTTCTTACTTCTTATATAATTGCAACGCAGTTCGGGGGTACGAAGGTAAAAAATGTAGTTGGAGGAACGTTAGCTAAAAAGATTGAATACCACTGGTCTAATTCACTTCCATTCAGATATTTTATCCTCAGTATTTATTGCTATTATTTTTTCATCGTACCTGTATATTTGTTAATGAACAAAATAGCCGGTTAGGAATTTTATACGCATGCAAAATTTCAAACAGTTGAAAGAAAAGTAAATTGTTGTAAAATAATATCGTAAAGCGTATTATAATGAGAAAGTATGTGTAAACTTTGAGACATATTTTTTTGTGGCTGGGGAAGTACCCTAGTGTTAAAATATTTACGGATAGTATAGAATGAATTGGAATGTCGGATGTACTGTATTCTTCAGTTGTTCGGCAAACGAACACCGTAAAATATCGGCGACGTCAGACTGCATCGAGCGGGTCAGCCCGTATAGAAAGACGGTCAAAGCCACACACAAGATGTCGGGTACTTGCGATAAGAAACGTGCGATTTTAATACAATGTGTACGCTATTTTATTTTAAGCATTCATAAAATTGAATCTTCTAGTATAACAATTTATCTTATAGCAAGGCGGCACGAACTGGTGTAAACTTAAAACATGCTATCTTTACATCATCATATGCTTTCAAAGTGGTCGCTTGAAGTTTTAAACATTATGCCTCTTCAATTATGTGACGAAACTAAACATATCCTATGTGTTGAAATGTGCAGTAAATCCCGTTCTTTTTATAATGCAACAATCTATATATTTCTTCTATATTTGACATTGGAATATACAAGTAGTAAAATGTACGTCTGAAAATAAATACGGAACGCTTTTATGTATGTTTTGTTTTCTCACAAAGTAAGGTTTTCACATTTGCTTCCTGTACGATTCATACGAATGAGAGGTATTTTCGGATCAAGTGGGTTTCTGTATGTCAGCTGTGTTCACTTTCGTATTTGTAATGTAAAACTTAGTGAAATTGTTTCATAGGAATGTAAACTTTCTTGATTGTGATGTGTACTCAGCGGTTAAGTAGAATAGGCATAGTTTTAACTTCTCGCGCAGGTTGTGATTAGAGGATGGAATTCCATCTAGGCCTAAGTCAGAATATTTGTCCTTTATCAGTGTGAAGTCCGGCAGCGAGCTGACACCATGTCACAGAAGTTAACTACACTAGATACAATTATTATTATTATTATTATTATTATTATTATTATTATTATTATTATTATTATTATTATTATTTGATCGAAAAACAGGGAATTTAATAAAGAAACTCACTTGGCTTTTATTGATTACGAAAAAGCTTTCGACTGTGTTGACAGAAATAAGCTCTTTCAAATTTTGGCAGATGATTCAGTTCCAAACGCAATTATAAGAACAATTTACGAATTATATAACCACAATATTATCAAAATTACTATCGGATCAGAACATACCGAATGGAGACCGATAAACTGTGGAGTTCGTCAAGGATGCCCCCTCTCACCACTTTTATTCAATATATAGGCCTACATCAACTCCATTATCAGACATTGGCGACTAACAATTCATGGAAATATCCCGCTCTTCCGAAATTGTACTCTAGATACATTATTATATGCAGACGATCAGATTCTTTTTGCTACAAATGAAGACGAGCTGCAATACTCAATATATCATCTGAATATAATATCACAAAATTTCAATATGAAAATTTCCCCAAACAAAACAAAAATTATGGCGTTCCAAGGTAAACAGCCAGTTAGGAGTAAAAATTTGCATTGGAACCCGTACGTTAGAACGGGTAAACTCATTTAAATATTTAGGTTATAATTTGACATATTTACCTGTTAGTACTGAAAATATTCAACATTTTAACGGAGCCTTAAGAACCATCAACCAGGTTTTCACAACCACGAAAACCCAAAAACATACCAGGTTAAAAGCATATAAAGTTCTAGCAAGACCTGTCCTCATGTATGGTAGTGAGGCCTGGACTGTCCGAAACTCAGATGTTCAACGCCTAACAACTGCGGAAATGAGAGTTCTAAGGAGGACTGCCGGCTACAGCTTGCTTGACCACAAAAGGAATGAACTAATTACAAAAGAATTGGAAATTACACCTATTTATGAACATCTCAACCATTATAAACAAAAATGGCTTAACCATGTCAATAGGATGGACCGTTCCAGACTCACAAGACAAATTCTCCGCTACATACCACATGGAAGACGATCTTTAGGACGCCCCCTGAAAAGATGGACGGAGACCGTAATAGGGCACTAGGCCTAATAGCTGCAAGGACGATGATGATGATTTTTACTATTATCAGTTTATTATTATTATTATTATTATTATTATTATTATTATTATTATTATGTTCACAAAGTTGGATAGTTCACTAATATTTTGTCCTCTAATCTAGTAGAAGATCTTACAAAACAGAAACATAAGCTATAGGCCTATAAAAAGTTTGTATACTTCGAGAAAAGTAAATTTTTAAAACAGTTGTTCTATTCACCTGTAAAATTACAGATACGAGGTATCACTTATTAGCCATTGATATATAGAGAAACTTTTCTTTAAATTAATACCGTACTAATAATTGCTGTATATATTCCTCTAAGGCTTTTTTCCGAGAGAAATTTGAAGTGAATAGGTCTATGTATTTTTTACAAAAAATGAGTGTATAAATTTTTATAGTAAGTACACATAAAGCAGGTAAGTAAATATTTATGTACAAGATTATAATTTTATTAAGATACGTTAATTAAAATAATTTTAATATTATTGTTCTACTCAGATCTAAAAACGGATATGTTTCTCTTTTGTAAATACTCGCAGTTTATTTTTTTATTAATTACTAATATATTTGCTTGCAAGTAGGCTTATGTATTTAACTGTGAGTAATATAAAGCCCTTCTTAACATACAAATAATGTTACATATTTTATTATTATACACAATGTGCAGGTCCATATTTACGCATGGGTCCGGGCCCAGAGTGGCAAATTCGTAGGGGCGATAAAATTTGGAGAAGAGAAAAAATTCGAGCTTAAAATAAATGTTCGATATTTTCCTACTTCCCAGACCTAAACTTTAAATAGTAGTAGGCTATACGTTAAAGTGTTGTTACGTATCACTTTTTTATAGTTTGACTGCTAAATGTCTAAGATTTGCATAATTTAGTTGTTGGGGTGCAACATTTTTTCCGTACACTACCTAAATACGGGGCTGACAATGTGTAATACTTCATCATAACATGTTATTAATATATTTTTACCTGATATTGTGGCCAAAATGAAAGCCAGGTGACTTAATTGGATTCAAAATTTTTCATGATCTATAGGGGAAAGAATGGCTAAGAATGCTATGAAAGAAATATAATAATGAAGAATGTTCCAAATTTCGACGCTTAGATAACTCACAAGAAGACACAACTGAAAGAGTTAGGATTTAATTCTCGTTTGACGGGTCATATACTGTGAAGTCAGCAGGAAAGAGCTTACATGCCTTATAAATATTTATAATAATATATTGTTCGGTTTAAAATGGGAAATATTTATAATATGCATTATTTTTATATGTTCCGCATTGTGGTCTAACGCATCCTGTCTAGAACTCGCGTTACGGAATGCGCGCTAGTTCGGGTCCTCATGGGGGAAGAAATTTTCTCATGAAATTTCGGCCATTGTATCGGATCGGTGTCCACCCATCATCGTGATGTACTTGGGGAGCTGCGATATGTAGCGAAATACGGTTACGAAAGTCAACTATAACGGCTGGGGGATCATCGTGCTAACCACACGGTACCTCCATTGTGGTTGGATGATCGTCCACCTTTGCTTCGACATGTGGATGTGAGGCCAGCAGCCAGCTAGTCGGTCATGGTCCTTCATGGGCTGTCGTGCCTCGGTTATATATAATTTTGATATAAAACAAAAAATAGCGCCTACATTAAATTTACATTCTATAGAGAGAAAATGAAATAGAAACAGAAAGAAAGAAAATTATCTCACATATAATTTTCGGATTTAGGAACTTCCATAGAATTACTAAATGTTTCTGTTATAAAATTATTATTCCACACTTATGAATTTACACTTATATTGCAATGTCACTAAATTTTGGCAAACTCCCACAGGATATCTATTACTATAGGCTAGTATTTAAAATACTTTCTATTGGTTGCACATATCTTTACTCTTCCTGCATAAGAAGTTGTAGTTTCTAATACCTACTTTTCAATAGAACCTTTTAATTTGGCACTCTGTAGTTATATTATAATAATGGTACTAGCACAACCTCCCTTTTGGAAAACTATAGACTAATATGTCACCAATCATTTATTTTTCAATTTCTCTTGTTTTACTAATAGTCTCGTGTTCTTTGCTGTATTTTATAACTGTAGGTCTACTGACTGAACATATGCAGCGCAAGTGTTGGTATATAGGCCTATTAATTTATTTGTTGCTCTAGTCCGTATTTATTAAATATTAATGTTATAGGCATATATTACTATATTTTGGTTGCATAAATCGTAAATATGAAGTTCCAGTTATCTTCAGCATTTTTTTAATTTCATGGTTACATGCGACAATGCTTTTAACTACAGAATCACGAATAATCTGTATTTCAGATTTGTTCAGGTTTGTCAATTTTCAGTACTATATGTTACAGTAAGATTAATTTTAGAATATAAACTTCAGATTTGTTCAGGTTTGTCAATTTTCAGTACTATATGTTACAGTAAGATTAATTTTAGAATATAAACTTCAGTTTTATTCAGTGTTTGTCGAATTTCTTATGTGTCAAATTCCAGCTTACATATTACAGATAACTTTAATTGAGCAATAATTGTTACATTTATTCATTATTTACCTGGTTTAGATGAATATATTATAACACTCTTAATTTCATAAACACAAACATTAAATTAGAAATTAATTTGTTATTATCCCACTAAAATGTGTTAAGGGTAGACCGATATACTTCTTTCCTTCAGTACATAGATAAATTCATTTTTATAATGAGTTCAGCTTCTAACAGAAAACATCCAAACCAGATGTTCTCTACTCAATATTTATTAACATAAATCAATAACATTATTCAGTTATTAGGGCTTTAGTTGGTATTAATTCTTTAAAATTATGCATTATATTGCCACCTACAATTTATAAAAATATTAGTCTGTTACTCATTGCACATAAGCTTCCTTTCCTTTGTCACGTGACATTTGTTTGCGGTTAAGTTCCCCATGCTTCTATTCCTAACTCCCTACGGTTTTGTCTGTCCCCGTTAATTCGGTTTGTTTCTATCGTATTTCTTTCCCCTATTGGAACTTTTCCTTAAAGGTCTTTTCCTTCGATTAGAGTCAGGCCAATATAATAATGGTGAACAAACAGGCAATTTTCTTGTTTAAGTATCGTGTACGGCACTAAATTAGTTAATTGAGCTCGTCCTATGACATCAGCTGTGCATACCTCTATAGCAAATATATTAAGGACAATCAAACAATAAAACTGACTGGAGATTTGTTGGGAAATAATTACGAAAGACTGTTACATACAAGAAACGAAAATAATTAGAAATCTCTTCTCTTTTCAGTCATATCTCTTTAAGAGAGTAAAATAAATATACTTTCAAAGAATTTAAGGAACTAAAAATGTAACACGAATCATAATTCCTGAATTACTAATATAGGTCCTAATATCGCACCCCTAGAAGAATACAGCCGTAACTCTAAAAAATTCAATTTTGAGTTACAGACAGTTTTATAATCTTTATTTAATCCTCTATCAAACAGTAGAACAGTCATATCTCGAAATTGAAAGACAAAGTCAGCAGGACTCATACTGATACTTGGTAACGCTGATTTTTCATACGACTTTGGAATGTTTATCTGCATGGACTTACTTACTTATTTACTTACTGGCTTTTAAGGAACCCGGAGGTTCATTGCCGCCCTCACATAAGCCCGCCATCGGTCCCTATCCTGTGCGAGATTAATCCACTCTCTATCATCATATCCCATCTCCCTCAAATCCATTTTAATGTTATCCTCCCATCTACGTCTCGGCCTCCCCAAAGGTCTTTTTCCCTCCGGCCTCCCAACTAACACTCTATATGCATTTCTGGATTCGCCCATACGTGCTACATGCCCTGCCTATCTCAAACGTCTGGATTTAATGTTCCTAATTATGTCAGATAAAGAATACAATGCGTGTAGTTCTGTGTTGTGTAACTTTATCCATTCTCCTGTAACTTCATCCCTCTTAGCCTCAAATATTTTCCTAAGAACCTTATTCTCAAACACCCTTAATCTCTGTTCCTCTCTCAAAGTAAGAGTCCAAGTTTCACAACCATACAGAACAACCGATAATATAACTATTTTATAAATTCTAACTTTCAGATTTTTTGACAGCAGTGTAGATGACAAAAGCTTCTCAACCGAATAATAACAGGCATTTCCCATATTTATTTTGCGTTTAATTTCCTCCCGAGTATCATTTATGTTTGTTACTTTGCTCCAAGATATTTGAATTTTTCCACCATTATTATTATTATTATTATTATTATTATTATTATTATTACTATTATTATTATTATCATCATCATCATCATCATCATCATTACATTTTGGGCCCTATCCACCAAATCTTCCTCCTCCTCGTTCTTCTCCTGTGAACTTTATATTTGAGCTCATTCATGGTTCATTATATGCCGTGTTATTTTTGTGACATTTTCGTCCCATAACTTACATGTGTGGGTGCCCGGACGCCTTCCTTCGCGTGAGAGGTATTAGTCCCGGTGCTTGGGGTGGGACGTGACCTGTTTAGCACCATCACTGCGAGATACCAGGATATCAACCGAAAAAGAAACTCCGTCCATGCTCCTCTTGAAATCTCCTGCCCGAGGATGAACCTGCGGAAAAAACTAATTGCATCTGTTAAGTGTCTTTGTGGATGTGGCACTCTATCTAACGAAACGAAACAATGAATTAATTTCCGAGAATAGTCACTGTACTTCACAGCACAAAATTTACCAAACGTCTGTTCCGCTTATGAACTGACTAGGAAGTTACCAGTTCCGCAAGGAATAGTCCTTAGACCGATTTTATTTTTAGTATATATTATTGACCTTTTAATGATAGACCTTAAAGAAAATGAAGGTGATTTATATTCGTATGCTGATGATACTGTTTTACTTTTTAGTGGAAAAACTTGGACTGATGCTTATTATAATGTAAATTGCGGCTTAAAATGAATAAAAAATGATTTGTTTTAAATTCACTTGTAATTAATAAAGATAAAACAATAGCTATCCCACTTTCTTTAAATAACAAAGGTAATAAACCAATTTCATCTATACTACAAATTAAAATGCATAATTCTGATTGTTCCGATATAAATTGCAATTGTTCAGTTATTAATGAAGTTAATGAGGTTAAATATTTAGGTATAATTATTGATAATCATTTAAATGGAATAATCATATTCATTATATTTGTAATAAATTACGTAAAACATTATGTTACTTTCTTATTCTGAGAAATATTTTGTCAATTAACTGTTTACGTGTAATTTATTTAGCATTATTTCAATCTATATTTATGTATGATATTATAGGTTGGGGTGAAACTATAAATCCAAACTTTATCCGTTAATTTTACTACAGAAAAAAATATTAAAAATTTGTTTAAAAAACCAACCCAAGATTATCCAGCTGAATTGTTGTTTAAATATTTCAAAGTTTTCAACATTAAACAAATGTATTATTTTATTTTATTACAATATTTTCATAGAAATTTTAATAACTTTGAAAGGTATATACATATATAAAAATATGAATTCTCTGCGTTTGTCTGAACCAAAATGTAAAATCAATGCAGCTTTTAAATAAATTTTATTCCAATAATATTTCTACCACGAATCCTCTCCAAATTAATAAAAAATAAAAAAAATTGTATTGGATTTATGGTTTGGGTTTAAACATATTAAACACTATTTAATCTGTATTCACTCTCAATTTTAATTTTATTTTTGTCTGTATTGGAATCCCCTCCTGAGCACGAGTCTTACTCATTCAGGAGTGGGATAGTTTATCTTGCATTGTATTTATTAACTTGTATTCATTTTAAACTTACTAGCAATAAGAATAAGTAAATAAATATTAAATCAAGGGCAAAATTTTCATCAGTTTTCATTTCATTGCGACAAGAGCCTAGGCTAATAGGAATTGCGATTTTCTTTCGTGATTTGAAACACGTATATATATTTTTTAATACTTGTTCTAATATTGTATTTCGGTTACAATAACATTGTTAACGTGCTCTTTTTTTGATGGAAATTCAAGCACGGATAGATCATCATCATTATCATCATCAAAGATAGGAAGTAGGGCAAAGATCAGTTACGAAAAGATCAGTCAGTAATTCTTATTGTGTCAGCCCATTCTTTCATTGATGTTACAATTTTTTTTAAATTTCATTTGGTTCATACTGTATTTGGCCACTTTTCACGGAACTATATGTGTCGCTTTAAAATACATATATTCCGTTGTATCTATATTTTATTAAGAAAATAGATGTGTTATGGCACGCACTATTCCAATATGTTTCTTGTTATTTTTGATAGCCTAGGTAGTTCAGCCTTCGTCTCCTTTAAAATACCGGCTCACTTATTCCTATATTGCACTTTCTTGTACTTTTAACCTCCACCTAATCTACACATAATCCAGCCAAATTAGTTTTTGTCTTCTGATATTACGTCTATCTCCGGGTTTTGATTTCAGGATCTCTTTTTGAGAATCTATTCCAAAATTTGGACGTGTTGGTCACCGCATCGTTATTATTATGTACGTTATAAACACGTACATCACATTACATATATATTCTAATATAGTCTTAATGAGCTAGACAAAAGCCATGAAACACGAATACAGTCCCTTATGATAAGAATACCATTCTATAATCATCTTTCATGCATCGAACCTGCGTCCGTTGGATTTGTAGCAAATGTTTTTAGTAAATGTAGTACCACAGCAATGTCCTTTGGAGTGAGTTCGCTGCTGTCCGGTCCAGCAGGGAACACATGTTCTTTTCCACACTCAAATTACAGTCCATCCTCCCCTTAACATACACGCTCAAATCTTCCATGAATCAACATCTTCATACACGATCCTGCACAGCATATGATTTCTGCCATCTCTCCCCCTTTCTTTCTTTCTTTCTGTTATCCTCCTTTTCTCTCTATGTTCTATATTTCATTTTCGATATTTATTGCCTTGCTAGGAAGAAGTTAAAAAAAAAGACCTGTGATAGGGGACTGTAACAGCGTATCGTAAATACAGAGAACCAGCAAGTCTATGCCTTGCATGCCCCTGCAACATAGACATCCAAATACACATAAATATACACATGAATATTGCAGTATTTGTGTGGCCCGCATCTTTCGTTCGTGCTTTCATTTTGTGCTTTTCCTTTTGGGTTTTGTATTCGTAGGATATGCAGTGTCATTTCCAATAGTTGTGCATCTCAAAATCGTTACAGAAATATATTCCGACTGTTACAATCTTGTGCAAATTAAACTTCATTATGACAACTATATCGTGGGGTTTCTGCGAAAACCTTATAACTCAATTTTTCTAAGTTTTGAGAAAAACAGAGTTGAAGTTTTGGAGTTGTAGTTCTTGACTTAAGTTCAAAAGGATGTACCTGAGAAAAACTATACCTCAAGGAGTAAGTGGGTTTTCCCAGACGATGGAGCATAACGTTTTACATATTCAGATAACAATAGCTCCATTTTTAGCAAAATTGGAGTTACAAGGTTTTCGCAGAAACCTCACGATATAATTATTACGTCCTGTCATAGGGATATTGAGTTTGTGGCTCTTTAGGAATATAAATTAATGTATGAATACACAAGCTATTGTTATATGTTTATGAAGTTGAATTTCCATATAGTCTTCGTACAGAGTTATTCATCTGACCCTAAGATCCTTGCGAGGATGTGATCCTGCTCATTAAGAGGTAATCGTATTGTAAGTTAATGCTTTAATGGATAATATTAATAACTATTTTGTTGAGTTCTGTCGTTACTCATTTCGAAGCTTTTTTTTTACATTAAATAACACCCTGTATAAGTTTCCTATTCTAAGGCTCAAGAAAAGAGGTTTTGATTTCAACACGAAATTGTAGCTAATACAATGCATGTTTTCACTCACTTCTCATCTTGTGGAATATTTAACTATTTTTAAGTACAGAAAATTGAAATAACTTTTCCTTATTGTTTGCATTTTTAGTTAGGGGAAATCAGGCAAATATGGGCACTCAGATAATATGGGCAATTTTAAGGTAATGTAATAAATAGCAATGCATTTTCATCAACTTGAAAATGTATTCTTATAAATTACACATTATATTTGAATTAAAGAAAACTGATTATTAAAGAAAAGTCTATCTTTTTATTAGCCTACGTGTATTAATTCTGATGGAAATTGAACCGGAATGACTATCTCGAATACTGTGCAAAAATGAGGCCCATTTCGCTCTCAATGGTGGAGCCAGTACTTAAAATTGTCGAATAAGGACAACAGACAATCCATGTGCGTAGACTGAATTCCGTTCTTAGCACTTTCTGTAGCCGCTTAGTTCATCTTTATTACTCAATTTATTTGACTTTATGTTAATTTCAACTACATTAGTTTCTTTATAATAACCATATATTACACATTAGTTAATTATTATGCATGAACAAGTGACCATTTTGTTTAATTTATGTGTTTTATATTAAGATGCGGGTATGAAACATATGCCATAAATTATCCCGAGTTTTGCATTAAGTAACTTAACCCACCTATAGCCTATAGAAACGAGTTTGCTTTAATATGCATAAGGAGTATTATGAATAATTTGTGGGCCAAGTCCAAAATTACTTCTGACTTAGAAGACATTCAGGAAAATGTCAAGAGGAAGATATGAGCAGTAGAAAAATGAGGGAAGGCAAAATATTAATAACTTACGATGTACATGATGCTGTAAGAATAGAACGTGATTTGAAATATAGAGAAAGCAATGGGAGGGGAAAAAATTTCATTTTTATCAGCCCCAAAGCTTTGCCCAGAGTAGGATTTTTAAAAGAAAAATGATGATGATGATGATGACATGTTTGGGGGGGGGAAGGGGATAGAGAAGAAAATGTATGAAGGAAAAGAGGAAGAAGATAGAAGACAAGGACGGCTAGAAAGGATAAACTGTGTTCCGGTTGATGAAGGATGGAAGTGGCTCTCAGTATCAAAGATAAGGGAGAGCCTCTTGATGGTACCGTCGATCCACAAACCTTACTTTCGAGGGAGGAAAAAAAGTTGAACTTTCCTCTTGTGTATCATCGTTTCTGACGTCCTCTCTGCGGCTCTTTTGCATGATAATGTATGAACCAGGAGGCGCCAAGTAGGTTGACATACCACAAGAGATACCCAACGCCGTTCTTCCTGGATTGTGGGGGGAAAAATGGCAAGCATTAGCATAAATCAGAACTTGTTCTTATGAAGCTCTCCTGCTAGTGTTTCAAACTTCCATCTTTTATATTGGACAGGTTACAGTGTTTGCTTTCACGTATCGTGTCGAAGACTTACGTAATTTATTACAATATATTACCGATCCGACATTCTGTTCTAGAATAACCCGCAATTAAGCCAGTGCAATGGCTTTGTTAAACTTGTTACTTTAGTAAGATTGTCTGAATGGAATAAAAATTTGGCAATTTATATCAACTTTCTCAGAAATAAAGAGAAAATCGTACATTTAATTAATAAACTTTCTTTCATTTTTTTATTTGCATCTGTTAGTGTGTTAGCGTTCTGATCTTCTATCAAGGTGGCCAGGATTCGATCCCCGACTAGGTTGTGATGGAATTTGTGATGGATAAAGCTGACGTTGGAGAGGGTTTTTCTCAGGATTTTCCTGTTTCCCTCTATCATTCCACCAATACACTTCATATCCCCTTAATTTCATCTATCATCCGCAATAGTAAAAATAGACTGGGCTGACGTCTTAGGGGTAGGAAAGAGTTGGGTAGTATCGGATATCGGGTAATATCGGACAGTGAGTTTCTTTCATCTACCACCAGATGATAGTACCTGAATGACATGGTTACGTTTCTGTGATGTCGCATACAGAAACGTAACCATGTCATTCATGTACTACGATCTGGTGGTAGATGAAAGAAACGCACTGTCCGATATTACCCAACTCTCCCCTAAGCTTAGTATTGCTTTCCGATGCTGATATAGGAAGGGCTTGCGACTTCGGGCCCTAGGGCTTTTCAGGCTACTCTAACAGGAGCTGAAACAGGATGCCCATCTATCAGCGTCGGATTCACAAATGTCACCCAGAAAGTCATCGCATAGGCCTGAGTCATATAGGGCACACAATAGCTAAAAACATGCCTCTAGTGTAAAGTCCCGTTCCGAGGCCAGTTCTTGGAAAAACCAAGCTAAACCTATCTATTCGTTCCATAATTTCTTCCACTCTTTCCTTGTTTGTCTTATCATCTATCTTTTTGTTATCTTTCTTCTTCACCTACACATATTTTCATTCCTTCTTTCTTGATTGTTCGTTCATCTAGTTTTTGTGTTTTTTCTTTACCCATGTATTTCGTTACCTTTCTTTCTTTGTTTCCTTGTTAATTTCTTTCCTTGTGTTTGTTATCTAATTTAGCTCTCCGTGCTCACTTCCTTTCATAGTTTGTTTTCCTTTCTTTCCCATGTCCTTTTGTCTGTCTATATTTTGTTCCTTAATTTGAATCCCTTTTCAACCTCTTTTCGCATTCTTCTTTCTCCGTTATCTTATTTAAGTTTAACTATTTTTCCTTCGCTTCCCCCTCCTCTCTCCTTATTTATTTATTTTTTTTGCTATGTTTCATCTCAATTCTGTATTTTATATGTCTCTCAATTTCCTATATATTTCCTTTTGTCTCGTTTCATCTCACTTGTTTAATATACCTACAGTATACGAATTCTACTTGGAGTCGCCAAGAATTCAACTCGGACATCCAGCGTGTAAAGCAATCGCTATAGATTTCAGAAAGCCCTAACTTTGCGCAAATTGATGATCGGAAGCAGTTTTATATTTAAAAGCGTTACAATAGGCTATCTTCAGTCTAATGTAGATGTGGTACCTGATACTACATATATGCATATAACTTTTCAGATGATTTCAATTTTACTCTCTAACATAAGAATTCCGACCTGAATGGATAATATTAAGGCATACGTATCTACATAACTAAAGTATTCAGTTCCAAAAAACAAAAAAAAAACACAGGTTTTCATGCATGTCAAGTTTGGAGGGTCCGTGTCTCAGAACTGAAGGGGATGGAGAACATTTTCATCTCTAGATCATAAGAGAAAAAGAAAAGGGAAAAAATGTATATAAAGGAAGCTAGAACATTTTATAAAGTCTGCACGTGTCGTAGTACGGGTATCCTTCACTTCGCCACCTGCATCCAAATGGCAAAAGTTTCTTTTCTTGCCCAGATTACTTTTCCTTAGACCTTATACTCTTCTCCTCGTCCTAAAATCTTGAAGTCACTCCGCTTTTCGATCTTGAGTTAGGCCTACCCAACTTATTCTGTCATGATATTAATTCAAGATAAATTTTTCAAGCACTGCAGCACTTTGAGGCAATTATTGGACCACTAAATTTATTCTGATTTATTAACTATCGACATACAGCCGCCCAATGGTTAACAAACAGGTTTTCCACGCCGGAGAGCCGGATTCAAATCCCTGCGGACCCTAGTTAATTTGTGTTGCGAAGATGTTTCTCGGCATACACCTGCTACCCGTGATAAAATTGCAGTGTTTCTTCTAAATTCGTAATTGGTCATATTAGAGACACTGAAAACTAGGAGTTCTTAAGAAGAAATGACTGTAAGTCTACACTCGCTTCAGATGACTGTAACTCCTCAGTTTCAGACACTAAGTGTGAAAAATTTCCCTAGTTACATTTACACTCTTAAGTAGGCCTACGATCATAATATAGCCTAAATATGTCATGAATAGGACATGTACATACTGTGTAGTTACGTTGCATAATTACATACTTACTTAGGATATATCATATTCTATACCCATTTGGGGGCGGTTAAGGCGTTATGCTGTAAGCCCGAAGTTCACGTGCTCGGTTCCCTATAGGATCGTAGATTTTTTTCCTTTGATCTCATTCTTCCGGCTGCACTCTGGCCGTGGAGTTCACTCAGTCTGTAACAGAAATGAGTATCAGGAGTATTTATTTAAGCGTAATGGTGAAAAGTTAGTAGAACTGTTATTCTTACTGCTATTAGTCTAATGCAGATCATGTAGTAAAGGTGCGCACTTTAACCTTTAGCTACCCTGCGGGTCTCTTGTGCTGTATAGCCTTCTTTTAGGCCTAGGCCTATATACAGGGTGTCCCATTTATCTTGTGCATCTATTATAACATTTTTGTTTGGATAAGTATTGGAATTTTTGTTTTTGAAAGTTATGTTAGAACGAGGGGCTAACATGAGTGTAGAGATTTGGTCCATGTAATTATATTATGGTACAAGATACACGTAACGTCATCAATTTTTCAAATAGCACTACATACTCTAACCATGTTACATTGATTACACACGTTAAGACGAGTTCACCTTCCTTATCAATAACAACAACAAAACGAAACAAAAACGTACTTTCAATGTGATGTTATGCTTTGAGAGTCATAGAAGATGTTCCAGATGGTGATCATTCACACTAATGCACATTCGAAGGTGTTCCCCGAAAGGCCGTATGACTGCCCGGCATGTTGCTGGCTAAATGAACATACAAGCCTGTCGAATGCATTGCTGCATGTCGTCTGGTGTTGTCAGAATGTTCTGGTACACACAGTTCTTTAGTTTCCCACAGGAAGAAGTAGAGTGGTGACAAGTCCGGAGAACGTGCAGGCCACTGTACGTGGATTGTGGCGTCGACAGTTGTGATTTGTTTACATGTTAAGACAGCAAACACTCAACACACGACGTGTATGGATATCAGTTGTCTTTTGTTTTGTGTAAGTTAATGCACAAGTTGAATGGGGCACCACAACAAACGGCACATTCTGATGGCATTCATTTTGCATTTTGTTGTTATTGATTGGGAAGGTGACATTGTGATACATTTTTGAACTCGTCTTAATGTGTGTAATCAATGTAACATGATTAAAGTATGTAGTGCTATTTGAAAAATTGATGACGTCACGTGTATCTTGTACCATAATGTAGTTACATGCACCAAATCTCTACACTCATGTTAGGCCCTCGTTCTAACATAATGCTCAAAAACAAAAATTCCAATACCTATCCAAACAAAAAAGTTATAATAGGTGCACAAGATAAATGGGACACTCTGTATTGTACATACATACATACATACATACATACATACATACATACATACATACATACATACATACATACATACATACATACATACATACATACATACATACATACATACTTACATACATAGCCTACATTAAGAAACATAAAAATTTCATATCTTGCGTCAGAAAGCAAAAGGAAGTGAGTACCAAAATATGAATTTTTAGGTTATGATTGATTCATATACAGTATTTTATTGTTGTTTTGATGTCGGCACTCTCGAATTGCAGGACTTAATAGTTGCGTATATTTTTCGATATCCAAAGGAATTAATTCATAAAGCTGTGTGCAAAGTGGATCATTCATCTCACCATAGACCTATCTAAAAATCGAGATTATGGACTTACTTCCTTCTGGCTTCTGAAGTAAGATTTGAGTATTTTCTTTGACATATTTCTGCATTTCGGCATTCTGTTTTTTTAAGTACAGTCTGAGAAAATAAAATTATTTAAAAAATATGTTGCATAATTCACACATATGGAATAAAGGGGTCACGTATAATAACTTGTAATTTCACTCATACTATAAAAAATAATATTTTGAATATAAATTCCGAACTGAATAAGTTAATAAAGGAAACATAATTTAATGCTGAAAGACTTGTTTGACATACTAATTTTTCTGCATCTATTTACGAACATAAACTATGATTCGAGACTATAATTCTTGTCTGAATATTGAGTGATATTTAGGATATAGGATGATTATAATTTATAGAAACTTAATAAGCTTACGTGACATTTGAGTTCTTTACTGTGGTGTAATTTGTATAGGCCAATGCTTGTGGCCATAAAATAGCTCGAGAGGCAGCTGCTGTACACCTGACCTGAATAATTGATGGTGCAGATGGGATCTCGTTACCATCCCCACGTTAAGGAAGCTATGGGCTTTCCAAATTTTTATAAAATCAATGTTCATTAGAGCATACTGGAGGGAGGACTGAGTGGTTTGCCCCATTAGCTATCATACATTCTAGTTTGCGATGCTCATGGGTGGACATTACAGTAACAAATGTACCATTAAGCGCCTAGAATGGAAACAGTATGAGAAAGCCCAATGTTGTTTGTGGGAGATAGGCCTATTTATTACTTAAGCATGCATACTAAGGATATAAAATTTATATTTCTTCGTACTGTTCATTTTGAACAATTTTCCTACTTCATAATTTATTTTACAGATAGTGTATGAATAAAATAATTATAGCGTATTACTCGTACAAATAAGTGAGAAGATAATTTTAATCGAATTATTTAGTTACGCTGGAGGTCTATTAATTATTCGAATATCTAGGGTCAATGGAATTGGTGATAGCGAAATTTTATTTGAAGAGACGAGTCAAAGCATTCGCCCTAAGAATAACTGATATTAGTTTTACAGTTAGGGAAAGCTCAGTAAAAATTCGGCCAGCTAATCTGACCATGCAGAATTCGATTCTTCGCCTGAGAATATTTCGCATTTCGGATTTCTTTCGTTACCACAAGGCTGAGCTTGTGGCAGAGAAAATAAACAGGAAAATAAGCAGATACCAATTGATGTAAATAAATACGTCAATAAAATTGGTGTATAGTAGATGTTACACCGATATACAAATACTTATATAGGTCTATAGGGCCTATATATATATATATATATATATATATATATATATATATATATATATAGTCTAGCCTATAATTAAATATGTTACAAGCAAATGGATAGTAAGTTAAGTATTAATAGAGAATCATTATTTTACGAGTAGAGAGCTGATCTGATAGAGAGTTGAAAAGTAGCCTATGTACCTAGGAATAGCTGATAGTTTACTGATGAAAAGGTCACTGATTTATAGGTACGTGATATATAAAAAAACTAATAACAAGTAACTGATATGGGTATAATAATAATAATAATAATAATAATAATAATAATAATAATAATAATAGGTTATATCGGGTAACGGATGTAGCCTATGTAAGCTTATAGGTGGATAATAGTGGGCAATTGATTAATGGATAAGTCTAGATAGATGATAATGGGTAAGTGATGGACGTATAGGTGGACAATAATAGGTAGGTAACTGAAGAATGTATAGGTAGATGATAGTGGGTAACTGTTGAATGTAGAGGTAGATGATAATAGGTAACTGTTGAATGTATAGGTAGATGCTAGTAGGTAATTGTCGGATGTAGAGGTAGATGATAGCAACTGATGGATGTACATATAAATAGATGATAATACGTAACTGATTAATATACAGATAGATGATTGTAGGTAACTGATGTATGCATAGGTAGTTGATAATAGGTAACTATTGAATGTGTAGGTAGATAGTAGGTAAGTTAACTGATGGATGTATAAGTAGGCCCAGTTGATAATAGGTAACTAATGGATATATAAGTAGGTCTAGGCCCAGATGGTAGTAGATAAGTGATGGATTTAAGCTCTCTAAGTAGATGATTGTAGATAACTAATGGATATGTAGGTAGATGGTACTAGATAGCTGAAGTGCGTATAGATAGCTATTGGATGTAGACCTATAGGTAGATGACAGTAGGTTATTGATGGATGCATAACATCTTCAGTCCTGGAAAACATTTCGGGATTCAGAAATGTATCAAGTTTTAATATAGTGTTGCAAATGAACTGCGTATTGATGAAAAAAAAAATAGGAAAAAATATTGAAGTAATGAAAGTAACTCAAAATTGATGTATCCTATAGGAGTCCTTGGCCCCGTAGCGTCGTAGTCTAAGGTAAGGCACCCTGCCTAGGGCTCGCGTTACGGAATGCGCGCTAGTTCGAGTCCTCATGGTGGAAGAAAGTAAACGAGTAAATAAATAAACGAGTAAGTCATTGACGGGGTAAATAACTAAATACTAAATAATTATCGTAGGCAAACAATAATAATAAGAAAGTAAATGCAGACAAATAACAAATAATTAGATGAGGAATTATATGACGAATTTAAAGAAGTAATAAAATTAATTTATCAGCGAAATAAACGGATATATAATGTTCAAGTAAAGATCACTTGTCCCAGTTCGCGAACAATATTCTGGTTATGATTATTAAGCTAACTATTATGAAGGTCGTAATTGATGTCAGTATAGCCTACTGTAGGTTTGTTCTATTTTAAGCAATAACAAAATTTTTATTTGTTGATTTGTGTTATGAGGTTAATGTTTTAATTTAAATAAAATGTTTTACCTCAAGATACCAACACAACTTCAGAATTCCCTGAGGCTTCATTGGTCCTTCCTTTTAGAATCGAGGTATTCGAATGGTTCATTTAGCTGAAGGGTAACCATTTAAAGGAGCTAACGACACCACTGGTAGTCTACTCAGAGTTATGGGGTGTCTAGAATGAAACTTTTGTTTAAATGTAGTCATGTCTGTCTGCTTAGAAGAGGTATTTAATTGACTACAGGTATTATAAAATATCTGATTCACTTGACCAATTAGAGTGCTTTTTTCAGTTTGTAGATGATACATATAATGCTAAGGGGGAAAAATGTGCCTCTAATTTAATTCCGGTATTCTTAAACTAAAACTAAATTATTTTAATTTTAACAAGCTGGGGGCAACTCCTTCCCAATTTCTACCCGAAGAAAGAGGAGGATGTATTCAGTGGCAAGGCAAGATCTAGGCAGCTTTTGATCAAGAGGTATCGGATTCTACGCCCGGTGAATTATGTGGAGTTTGTATTGGATATCGCTTCCTCTGAAGATCTGTATGACAATTCGTAAAATCTTCCAAAAATTATGAGATCCTGTATTGTTTTTTGCTAGCGCTGCGTATATTAATGTCTAGTCATTTGCGTCTCTGTCTAATATTTTGACGATTATGTTGAATCCTTTTCTGAAGTTCGGACACCATTAGGTTGGATTCTTTCGCCCCATAACGATAAGATGGCATGAGTATAGAAGTAGGCAGGATGGAAACAGATGGCGATGACAGCCTACGGTGCGCCGCCGAAAGTTATCCAGAATTTCTCTTAAGGGGAGTGGGTAGTGATATCTTAGTGATTAAAAAATTTCAGTACAAAAGATTAGTTCAATATTTCTAGGCTTTTAGTACTCAGAGTGGAATAAAAATTTCCATGCTTATACAATCAGTCATTCTGAATTTAGTGGTATAAAAGACATCTAATTAGTTTCGTATCCAAGTGCAAAAGAACGGTCCTAACTGATAACCTGCTTTCCCACTTCGCTAAGTGTACCTCATTCATCAGGTGCACATTACTTGCTACAATCTTCACTCATACACCTTGTATTTTTTTAAAGTTATCTAGTAATGTATATTGTAAATTCTAAAGCAAAATTTAGTTAAATATTTCACTCCTAGTGAAACAGAAAAAATATTGAAATTCAACATTTTTTGTAATTTTTTTCAATACATAGACCTATATATTTTTCTCGTGTTATGTGTGTGATATAGTCTTACACCCGTAGGTCTACTATGTAGAACACAGACTGCAGAAAACACTGTAAAAATTTCATGAAAATTGATACAATAGTTTCAGAGAAAAATGCACTTAAGTTTGAAAAATGTCAACTTAAAAGGAAAACTGCATTTACAAAAAAAGTATGTAGGGCCTATGAATTACATGCACCGCTAAATTTAAAGAGGCCATTTAAAGGGCTTATCTGCAGAAATACTCCCCACAATATTTATATTGTTTTAAAGAGCAAGTTTTATACATTTTTAATACACAAAATAAATATCGGATTTTTGACCTCTAATCACTATCTGGTTCCCTTAATGAGTAGAGAATAAAACCTCAACCAGGAATCGATTTTGGGTCCGCTAGTTTCGCAGCTAATACGTTATCACTACTTAAAAACGTTGGTATAATTAATTAGAAACTCTAAATTAATTAAAATTCAAACACTTATTAGTTAAATTCAGGCTTAATACTGCCTTTTAAGCATACTTATCTATTATATTATTTTAAAAAGATAAACTACAGTACATAATTATACACAGACTATACGGGTAAATAGGGTTCTTCTAATGCTAGACGTTATAAATAGTAATTTAGTAACAAGTTTATGTTATATTAGATAAAATACAGCTTCAATCTTGGAACAAATTCTGCTTCATTTTGCAAGACCTTACCTTTTGAATTAGGGGTGATGAAGGTCCAAGTTTTGGAAATATTGTTTTAGATGAAAGTCAAGTGGCGAATCATACTATAGCGTCTAACACTTTGAAATATCTCTCTCTCTCGCTCTTCTTCTCCGTACTCCATAACGTTAAAACATATTGGCTTCAGCAGCTGTTGGGAATGGTTCTTGACTTTAAGATATGGGATAAAGCAAGAGTGCTGCTGGAAGGGAAAGGGTTCTCCATTCGCAGTTTCCAACTCGCTTTTACCAAGCAGACTTCCACAGTAGTCCAATTATGAAATAAGTTTTATGCAGAGATTAGTCTACATGTCTATGCTTCGAACTTAACGTGTACTGATTGATATTAACAGCGCTGAAAACATTGTCAGTGGAAATATTTCGCTTAATGTGACACATGATGACTGTTTACATACTGAAAAATAATTTTAGTACTAGCGTAAATTTCTAGCTAATGTGTACCTATTGCGTATTCGTATTTTTACTAAGATTGGTATCATCTAATAGCATATTTGTTTTTCTATATGCCTGCTTACCTGTCTGATTTATTTCCTATATATTCCATTTATAACCATGTACATCTACGCGTAAATCCGTTCTTTATAGATAGGGGCACCTGATTTAAACGAATGATTTTTAGCAGAGCGAGTCTATAGAAATTTTAATCCTCTTAGTTCAATTAGCAGAAATTCGTGAAAAAAAAACCATTCGCGAAAATCGGGTGTCCTTACCTATAGGCCAGTGATCGTCAGCACTCGCTGAAGTGGGTAGAGTGCATGAAGGGTAAGGAACTCTGCTCCGTCGTGCACAAGGATAGAGAGACAGCATACCCGCCAGCAGAGAAGATTGCACGCTAGGGCTGTGTCTTGTCCGCGGGTAACAGACGCTAGCCCGAGCGTACAGTGTTTTGATGACCCCTGCTATATGCCTATACTATCTGTCTATCGTAGATCTGTCTGTTTCTTTCCTGTGTATTCCCTCGTCTATTCGTATACCAATCTATTTATTCTCCATCTCTTCCCTGTCTATTCATATAGGCTACCAGTTTGTTTATTCACTATCTATCACAGATCGTCTATTTGTATATCTAGACCTCACCAAAGATATTTTTCCCTCCAGCCTCCCAACTAACACTCTACATGCATTTCTGAATTCGCCCATACATACTACATGCCCTGCCCATCTCAAACGTCTGGATTTAATGTTCTTAATTATGTCACGTGAAGAATACAATGCGTGCATTTCTGCGTTGTGTAACTATCTCCATTCTCCTGTAACTTGATTCTTCTTAGCCCCAAATATTTTCCTAAGAACCTTATTCTCAAACACTCTTAACCTTTGTTACTCTCTCAAAGTGAGAGTCCAAGTTTCACAACCATGCAGAAGAATCGGTAATATAACTGTTTTATAAATTCTAACTTTCAGATTTTTTGACAGCAGTCTAGATGACAAAAGCTTCTCAGCCGAATAATAACAGGCATTTCCCATATTTATTCTGCGTTTAATTTCCTCCCGAATGCCATTTATATTTGTTACTTTGCTCCAAGTTATCTGAATTTTTCCAGCTCTTCGAAGAATAAATTTCCAATTTTTATATTTCCATTTCGTACAATATTCTGGTCACGAGACATAATCCCTAATCGTTTGTGGATTTTCTCCTAACATATTGACGTCATCCGCATAAGACAAGTAGCTGATGTAACCCGTTCAATTCCAAACCCTCTCTGTTATCCTGGACTTTCCTAATGGTATATTTTAGAACAAAGTAAAGGTAAATCTCCTAGCATTAGCTTGCAGTGAATTGGAAAAGCATTGGACAGAAACTGGCCTATATGGACTCTGCTGTAGCCTACGTTTCACTGAGACACATTTTAACCTTAGACCTATCTGCTTATTCTATATTTATAGACATCTATTTATTCTCTATCCATAGACACTTCTATTTATTCTCTGTCTATCAATAGATCAATTTATTTATTTCCTGTCCACCCATAGAAACATCTATTTATTCCAAGTCTATCTACAGACTCATCTATTAATATGCCCTCTGTCTATCCATAGACCCATTTATTTCCTGTCTATCCATAGACCCATTTATTTCCTGTCTATCCATAGACCCATCTACTTATTTTCTGTCTGTCCATAGAACCATCTTTTTATGCTCCGTCTGTCCATAGACTTTTATTTCCTGTCTTCCTACTTGCATATCTGTCTGTCTCTCTCTCTCTATAGATATATAATCTCTATATGCCAGCCCACCTATCTACCTACTTACCACTTACCTATCCACCTATCCTACCAACGTTCTACCTACTTATTTAAGTATCTCTGTCTGCATCAATGTCTACTTAACCTCCTATTTGTAATATAGTATATCTATATAAATTTATCACTCTGACTACTCATACACTTATCTACATAGCTATCTACCCATCCATCCATCCATCCATCTGTCCATCCATCCATCCATCCGTCCATCCATCCATCCATCCATCCATCCATCAATATGCCTACCAAGTCACTGAAATGTGTAGGCCTACACATATTTTTTACTTATACTTTATTAACTCCCTATGTAAATTAATTTATAAATATTACACGTATTTATGCACTCCTATAATATGTTTACGGTTGCCAATCCTGGGCCCTCACAGAGAGGCAAAAGATGAACATCGAAATATGCCAAAGGAAAATGGAGAGGAAGATAGTTGGCGTTTCACTGAAAGACAAGGTCTCCAACACGGCACTGCAGAAAATTACAGCTTCTGAGAACATCACAGAAAAAGCACTCATAACGAAGTGGAAGTGGAGTGGTCATGTAGCAAGGCAGCAACAAGGCAGATGGGTGCGGGTAACCACCATGTGGGACCCGTACACAGGAAGGAGAACACAAGGCAGGCCAAGAAGAAGATGGGCAGATACATTCAAGCAGCAGCTGGGAGGGAACTGGTCAACCATCGCCCGCAACAGGAACGAGTGGAGACAGATAGTGAACAAACTCATATAGAACTAAAATTTGACAAACTCTAGTGTATCTCACATAGTGAATGTGAATGTGAATATTGTTCACGTGAAATTGCTCATCATGTGAACCACACCAACAGAGCGCGGGAAACCTGTAGGAGGCCCTAGCCCTTCATGGGACACAGTGGCTTCATTCATTCATTCATGTTATCTGCGTAAGCTTAAGCTTATTAGTCTTTTAACTGTTTATTTATACTTGAAATAATTAAAAAGAACAGAAGAAATCTTAGTTAATATATTCCAAGTTTGAAATGGAATTTAAGGGCCGTATTCATAGACATTTTTAGCGCTGGTTTCCGGTGGATGATCAGCGTTTTTCGTATTCATAAACCAGTGTTAGCGATAGGATATGATTTGAATTCTGTACAAGTAACCAGTGGATAGCCGGGGCTAGCTTAGTACGCTCGTAGCGCGTGCTGCGAAATGTCTATGAATAGCACCCTAACAGTTTTTCGACTAAAGTACCGTAATAATTTCACGGCGACTTTTACAATTACCTTGTCCACACCTGTGGAGTAACGGTTAGCACGTCTAGCCGCGAAACCAGGTGGCCCGGGTTCGATTCCCGGTCGGGACAAGTTACCTGGTTGAGGTTTTTTCCGGGGTTTTCCCTCAACCCAATATGAGCAAATGCTGGGTAATTTACGGTGTTGGACCCCAGACTCATTTCACCGGCATTATCACCTTCATCTCATTCAGACGCTAAATAACCAAAGCTGTTGATAAAGCGTCGTAAAATAACCTAAAATACATACATACTATACAATCACCTTCTTCGGCGCGGTGATGTTATGTTAACCAATAGTAACAAAAATATGTACTTCACATTACGTATTCCACAAACACTTCCAACAGTTCTGGCATTAGAGATAAGAATATTGAACGTGAATAAAATAACTCTCTTCTCTTTGTAAATTATGTCACTTGGAGAATATTTTATCTTAAAACTTCTTACCTAAAGCATATAAACAGTGAAATATAATCGTACAAATAATTATTTGTTGCCTTGTTCTGGTTGCAACCTATAGGCCTACGAAATCCCTGCCTATAGCATACTCATGTTACGTAAGTTACGTTAAATGCATTGAGTTACAACAGAGTTAGTAAAATGCCTTAGATGGCGACAGTAATCTGTGGCAGTATCTTACTTGGTGTCAACTTTGTGAACGTTCATGTAAACTTTTGAATTGTGGAAAAAAGTCTAGCAGTATATTACTTTTCATAACTCTAAACTTTATTATATTTTAAACTAAATATACTGTCTGAAAAAGTCCTATTTCAGCATTCGAGTACAATTCAAAGTTTATATAGGATGTTTCAACGAACATGTTACAGTCTTAAATGGTCAATGCAGGGAAACAAGAAGCGATTTGAACATAGGAACTACTTATAAAAATTATTCAAAAATATTACACAAATTAATTCAAAAAGCTAAAGAATTACACTATAATACAACAATACAAAACTCTGATAATAAAATCAAAACAACTTGGAACATAATTAAAAAAGAAAGTGGACGATCAAGAAGTAAAGTAACAAACTATACCCTTATATCTAACAATACAAAAACATCAGACCCAAATGAAATTGCAAATATATTTAACAAATATTTTCTTACAATAACTGATAACCTCAACATCCCCCAAGATAATGTTACTAACAGTTTAGATTCTTTAACACAATATTTTCCGGCAAAATTCCCAAATATTCAAATATTTCCAACAAACAAGCAAGAAATAATTGCAATTATTAAAAATCTAAAGTCAAAAAACTCCTCAGGGTATGATGAAATAACAAGCAAAATATTAAAAGCGAGTTCACATATTATAGCTGGCCCATTAAGTTATTTATGTAACTATTCAATGTTTAATGGTATATTTCCCGAGAGATTAAAATATTCAATGGTTATTCCTATCTTCAAAAAGGGAGAAATAACGTCTCCAGAAAATTACAGACCCATATCACTTCCACCAGTCTTCTCCAAAATCTTTGAAATAGTTATGTGTAAAAAATAATATCATCATCTAGAAAGATACAACATTTTAGTCCCAGAACAATTTGGATTTAGGAAAAATAAAGGCACAGAAAATGCAACATTTAGTTTAACTGACAAAATTCTGGAGGCAGTAAATAAAAAATTACAAGTTGGAGGGATTTTCTGTGATTTATCCAAAGCATTTGACTGTATAAATCATAAAATGCTGCTAGATAAATTAGATTATTATGGAATTAAAGATGTTGCACACCAATGGTTTCACTCATATCTCATAGATAGGAAACAGAAAGTTGAAATCAATACAAATATGAAATCTGCATCGACATGGGGAACTATTAATAATGGAATTCCTCAATGATCAATATTAGGTCCCCTACTTTTTCTAGTGTTTATAAATGATCTTGCCCCCCTAATAAAAGATGTAGGTCATCCCATATTATTTGCAGAAGACACAAGTATAGTAATTAAGCCAATAACTCCAACACATTCCAATCTTCAACAGAGGAAATTCTCTTCAAAATATGTGATTGGTTCTCAGTCAATAAATTAGTATTAAATTGTAGCAAAACTAACATAATTCAATTTAAATCCTGTCCAAATTCAACGTCGCAAATTTCTAGCGCAATAATTAATAATATATCCCTATTAGAAAAAACAACAACCAAATTTCTTGGCTTAAAAATCGATAATATGTTAAATTGGAAAATTCATATTAAAGAAATTACCCCCAAACTAAATTCAGCTTGTTTTGATATGAGATCTATGCAAAAGATAGTAAATATCAATACCTTAAAAATAATATAATCTTCCTCGTATGTAATCGTGAAAACTAATTCAACAGCTCATAGCATAAATACACGTCAAAAATGACTTTCATACTCCATCGGCAAGTCTACCGTGCTATCAAAAAGGAGTGCGTTATATGGCAGTAAAAATTTTTATTTTTTTATCGATATAAAAAATGAAACTCAAAACATAAAATTATTTAGGGCCAAATTAAAGAAGTACCTAATTTCTCACGCCTTCTATTCTGTAGGTGAATTCATGACATTCAACAACACTTCATGAAATTGATACTAAAACTATGTGTTGTACTAGTAGACTATATTGTAAATCTCGTCTGTACATATTTAATCTAGACTGTGACTATAAATTAAGATTTTATAATAGTATTAAGTTTTTTGACTTGTTCCATATTCTAGCTGTAAGCATGTATGAATACCATGGAATGTTAATAAATACAATACAATACAATACAATACAATACAATACAATACAATACAATACAACGCCCAAAACCACTTAAATTGCGAGTTATAAGCCTAACCAAAATATTTGTCAAATTAAGAATCTCGCATGAGAACGAACACGATTACAGAATTGTACATTATCGGCTATTTTAACCGTATTATCTAGTGTTTAGTGGTGAACGCTAACAGTGAATGACAGAAAAGCATCTAAAGAACTGAAATAGGCCTATGTCTTTGAAATGATTGTAACATCACAGCAGGATGAAAATAGAATAAGTATCGTTATAAAAATAAATAAAAGGTGCTGTCAACATTAATGTTGGTTAAACAATAGTCTAGTTAGGGAATTGTACATTATATCTATATAGAAAATAAACAATAATGCAAGTTAAGAAGAAAAACAGTAGTGTTTAAACTCAAAGAATTCAGAAATACTGTAGACAAAAATCAGAAAATTACTCTTAGAAGACACGGACAATAGGCCTGGTATTGAATATGAAGCAGGCGATATGCTTAGTTCCAGAAGTTATTGCTGACTGTGATTTTTAATGTACAAGTGACAGAAAAACTGGTGATGGTACTGAATATCATAGTAATCATTGATGATTATGATGATGGTAATAGCGATTGACATTGTGATAATGACGATTGATTGTGTAATGATGGTGATTATGGTTGTGATGATGACTGTGATTGTGATAATAGTGATTATAAGACTGATTGTGATGGCGATTGTGAATATGGTGATAGCCATTGTGATTGTGATGATGGCTAGTATGATTATGATGATAGCCATTGTGATTATGATAATGGTCGTTATGATTGTGATAATGGTCGTTGTGATAATAATCATGGTTGTTGTGATTATGGTGACGGCCGTTGTGATTGTGATTATGACCATTTTGATTGTGATGATGACCATTGTGACTGTGATAATGAATATTGTGACTGGTGGTGATACAATTGTGATTGTGTTGACGGCGATTGTGATTATGATTATGATTTTGATCACTGTTGTGATTGTGATGACTAGTCAACTTATAGGATGAATTTGCGAAATTGGAGAATAACGTTTCAGAATCGCCTTGAAATCAACCAATCACAGTTACGTTTTTTGTTGAGATGCTTTGTAAGGAAGTGTCTTATCTAATAAGACGCCTCGTACAATGTGGATATATAATCGCATTAGTATGCAGTGATTACGTCATCACTCTCTGTTACCCTAGATCATATATACCCTAGATAGGTCGGCCTTATAGGCTTTGACGTTAACAACTTTTGTCAGGTTTACTACGCTGCCATCTAGTTTTTACATAAGGAGTCACGTCATAATTCCCACTTGAATTGCATTAGCGACTATACTGCCATCTCGTGTTCGTTTACGGCGGACGGGTGGCGATCCTGGCGGTTGTTCTCTTCAAAGTGCAAACGATTTTAACATAGCGATGATCTGTCTGTTACATATATGATCTAGGCTGTTACCCATCCCACTGCTATCCCTCCTACCTCCAGCTCAGTCCAATCCACTTCAGTGTCAATCACAGAAAATCAAGAAATGCCAACAAAATTTAACTTTGAAAATTGCGTTTTCAGTAGTCTAACTGTAATTTCAAGTAATAAATAAATGTTTGTAAAAACTTCTTGTGTTTTTATTCTGTTAATGTAACATTTCAGCTTATCTTACTTTTGAGGTTAAGTATTGTTATTTCGTATTTCCGCTCTGAGTAATTAGCAATAGTATTTAGTGTGCCGTGATAGATAGCAGTTTTTTTAACTTCATTACAAGGAAACATAATGTCTTATTACTGTGTTTTATAATAATTATTATTATCATTTTCATAAGTAATTCGGTTTTGCAAGTTTTTTTTTTTCCGTTAAATAGGCTAATCTTATTAAATTGCACTCGTGCAATTACTACAGACAATCCGTCGTCGATATCGTCAATGTAGTGATTACTGCGAACTTAACGGCGATTGTGTTCGTGATTGACACTGTAATAGCCCCTAAGTTAAGACTGTTTTTATGGAAGTTTCAGTACGATAAACATATGATAAGTCCATTTCAGTGCTTTGTTCCGTTTGATACCCTCGTTTTTTTTTTCTTTTCTGGTCCAGAAAGTAACCTTGCTTAACATTCACCCGCCGTCTTCTATTCATAAAACGGCGTCACGTAGTTAAACATGCAAACCTCCTCTTAATTCATTGCATTAGTAATAGATGGCAGAAGTAGCTCGGCTTGACAATTTCATGTTTTGTTTCCATGTAGCAAGTTAACTTCATTTTTCAACATTCCTGCTTCTGTATTAATAATTTTATTCTCTTAAAATGACTTAGTTTTGAATGTAAATGAAAGTGGAAAGAGCATTAGAGGACGTAAACCTCATACAAGAGATTCATATGTTTCTAATACATGTAAAAATTGTAAGGGAGCAAAATATCTGTAAAAAGGCCAAGAAAATGACGTCATCATTAATTTAAAAATAATTTCGGGTGCATTAGGTGGGAAACTTAGGTCTCAAAAATGGTGATCGTGGTGGTGATGGCAACAGTTCTAGAAGTCTTGATCTTACAGATGGTGATGTCAGCAGGTCCAAAGACCTGGATCTTACTGATAATAATGATGATGTTAGAACCGTTTGTAATAGTAACATTCGGTCAGTTTTCGGAACCCCTGTAGATATACTGTTGGGTATATGCAACAGAGTGATAGTGTTAAAATAATAATGGTTATGGTTACTAATATTTTTGTTGATATATAAAATATTTCGTTTGACGCTAGAGGGACATTATGCAAATATTTCGTCAGCTTTAATTAAAAAAAAAAAGGGCCAATTACGTCAAAAATATTTCATTATTCAATTATTCTGTCAAGCATCATGTAGGTTTTTTAATGTATCACGTGTTCAATTTATGTCACTTTAATATAGTAAGTTATATAAAATAATAATTTTAAAAAGGAGAGAAAAATTAATTTTGTGAAACCATAAAAATGTTTATGCTTGACCATGCCGAAATATAGTAATTATACACCTGGTAGCAGCCCTTTAATGGACCACATTAAAGTACACCTATTCATTAAAGTTGAGGTGTTCCGCCAATCAGAAAACACCATTGTAGCAATATGAAAGCGCAAGTATCGATTATTCTCGGATATGCAATCGAAAGACAAATAGCGAAACGTCACGGAGGCTGGAAATCCAATACTGTCGCAGAAGGTTATGTTCTGTTACTATAATAATTAGCGTTAATTGTAAATAATATTCAAATAAATTCAATTTGTCATCTCGTTTTTCAATGTCTAAATCAATTTCAAGGTTATATCAAGATTAATGTTTATTTTACTCTCTAGATTATATCAAGTTCAATGACATTTGTTTCTCGGAAAAAATCAATACTTTCGCGTCTGCGCACATCTCACAATTTACGAGATATTGCACAAGATCAGTTCCGCTCCCCAGTCAGATAAGAATAACATGAATACTTATGAATAATTTCAAGTTAGAAATATGGTCGAGCATAAAAAGTCGTATGAAACTTCCCTATAATGGTAATTAAGACGCTCGTATGAAAATTATGAAACTCGCTTGCGCTCGTTTCATAAACATACTCGCGTCTTAATTACTACCATTATAGACTCGTTGCATAATGTACTATTGTCTCATTTTGATTTTGCGTAATTTTATTTTATTTTAAATTATGAAATCAGGAAGTAGACATAGGCCCTATAATATTATAACCAGGGAACGGATTTATATGGACTAAAAATATATGAAATATGTAAATATATATGTAGTTATTTTTACCAAAATATGGAATTAAATATGGATTTTTACCAAAATATGGAATTAAATATGGACTTAAAATTATAAAAAAATGACTATGTACGTTAAATATTGGTACATTTTAATCAAACTAAACAAAAAATATAATGGACGTACCTTATCTTCCAATGTAGTTTCAACAAAACACAATTTTTATTGTCTGTTACCATAAAAATAGGTTACAAACATTTCTTTCAAGTGCTGAAAAGTGAATCTTCTTCTATTGTCTCTGAGGATAGATTTATACTGACTAAAAGAGCGTTCGACGTCACAAGAAGTAACTGGTACATAATTCAATTTCACAATGTCTGCTGGGGATAAGTCCAAGTTAATCTTCACTGTTGATTCACCACTCATCACAGCAACAACCTTTTGTAGTTCTTCATATCCAGGGTTTTTTGAAAGTACAGTGTCCACCTTAGCTCTTACTGCATCTGCAACTTTACCTCTACCACGATTCAGTTGTTCCACAGTACTATTTATAATTTCAAAACTTTCAGATAGTGAAAGGTGCCTATTTTGGAGACTTTTGAGCGTTTTTATGATGCATGAAAATGTATGCTGAATGTGAGCTAAGTCATTCTTCACACTTATGTCACAGGTAACTGTTTTCGCAGTATCAATTGAGACTGCATCTTCAGAGTCCAATGCAAGGAGAACATTGTTAATAGAGTCTATATGTTCGGCATAATATTCAACTGCATCTAGTTAAAATTGGCTTTGGTGGCAATGGAATTTCAGGGTACATTTCTTTCAACACGTTAACTCTACTGGGAGCTTTGAGAAATACTTTTTTCACTGATGAAATCAACAAATCTACTTTAGGGAAATTGTCTCTGACCACTTCTGCCACACGATGAAATGCATGCGCCACACAAGTAAAATGAGTCAATTTAGGATATACAACAGATAATGCTTGTCCAGCTTTGACCATATAAGGGGCAGCATCGCTAATAAAGAATAACACATTATCGTACATAATACCCTTTGGCCACAGGATACCCATAGCTTCGTTGAATAGTTTAACTATAGTTTTGTTATTGCACTTTTCTAGAACATCACAATGTAAAAGAATTCGTTCAGAATATTGTTCACTTAACAAACCGATAACTACATTACCAACAAGTCTACCTTCTTTGTCGGGAGTCTCATCAATGGAAACCCAAATTGAACTATCTTTAATTTCATCTCTTATCTTCTGTATTGTCTCATCGTAGATGGATGGAGCATACGTCTTCCTAAGTGTTGACTCATCCGGGATTGTATGTTGAGTATATTTTTCAAGGAATTCCCTGAAGACCTTATTCTTTAGTTTGTAGAGAGGAATATCAGCAGAGATGAGAGAACGGCACAGGTCGATGTTAAACTCAGATCTTACATTCGATGTTGTTGGTTGTGTTAAAAACAATTGTCTCTGCTTGGAATTTAGTTGTTTGTTGGCCTGATGTTTACTAGTTGTAATGTGTTGTTGCACCAGGAACTTTTGTGTAGATGATACTGCACACTGACACAAATTACAAAATAATATTTTATTGTCAGTTGATAAACCATCTTCTTTAAATTCTGAAATGTAACTTGTTAGTTTTGATTTTAAATTGACTGAATGACGTACTTTTGGCATATTTACCGTCTTTATAGTATGATTTACAAAACTGAACCTATGTGTACTCTGACTGGCATTTAACTGTTGAGCTGCACAACTGAAGTCTGTTAAAAATTTTAAATTAAATTAATACAGTTTTGTAACTTACTTTCCCATTGTTGATAGGACTGCTAATTTTCAAATAATTCTGATGTTAAAGGGATTACTGAACATGTGTTTAAATCTCTATTGTTGAAATGTATTTTTAAAAGTTAATGGAATTTTGTTTTGTTTTATTGTTAAACCTAATATAATATGGACTGTTTTATATGAAATATGGAAAATATATGGAAATTAACGAAAATATGTACTAAACTCTAAAATATGGAAAAATATGGAAAATAAAAGTAGGATTTTTCAACCCTACACATTGTGAAACATAAAGATAATGCAAAATATAAATTATATTAGCTTTATAAGTAAATATGTATTTACATATAAATCCTTTCCCTGATTATAACTTATAGTTTCTAATTAAATGTTGTAAACTTTTCACTTTTCAAAACAATTAAAAACAAGAAAGCTACGCCATAATTCAGACAGCTTGAAAGTGTTAAATCTCGTATTAATTTTATTATTATTTTAAAATTTTTTCAGTCATAGGCTTATTTTACCTCGGTCCAAATTTCAAAGAAGTAAACTTTATTCTAAATAGATCTGGCCTAGTGGCCTCATAAGTGGTGCCATGTTGGTATAACTTATGAGATTCAGACCTATCTTCGGACAGTTGGCTAAATAACTTAGACCTACTGTATTTAAATACGTAAGTTAGGCCTACATGTAACTGGTCAGCAGTTCACGTCTAATAATTTACGTCAATTTAATTACAGAATCTTACTGTCATCATCATCATCATCATCATTAGGGACCGGGTTTTTATGTAATTACATATTATATTCCCTTCAACCTAACCGTATATAAATAACAAATTTTTGCGAATCTTGTAATTACCATAATATAATCATAACCTCCTTAGTTCCAGGCAAACAACAGTTTGTAAATCCCTATAGTTTCAGGTTTTAGTAGGTACTTTGTTCCTTACAGGGAGCAGCTAAAATGCATGTGTCCCACATCTCCTCTTATTTTGTCCTAATCCAGTAAAGCGAAACAGTGCTTGCAGTACTGTTGTGTCATTCATTTCACTCAGTTCTCTAGTTTTAGTACTTACAGTATACAGTGCAAGTGAGTTTATCTACTGCTTTTAACTAACTAAAATGGTCCCTGTATCTTCAATCCTAATGACAAAAATAAAATCATGGATTGCGATGAACGAAGGTTTCACTACAGATGGAAAAATTGCAATGTGTCAAGTATGCGGTAAAAAAGTCGGGTGCTATATGAAATCACAACTGGAGAATCTTACCTAGCTTATACCTGCCACATATTGATATTAAATATATTCATGATTTTACATATTTTGGTACATATTCAGCTTATTTTTCTTACATAAATATGTACATATTTCACACCTTGATATTACATAAAAATCCGGTCCCTAATAATAATAATAATAATAATAATAATCATCATCATCATCATCATCATCATCATGACCATCACCACTGCCACCAGCAACATGACTATCATAATAAAATAATTTATAGTCCACTTTCAAGAATAAAATTAATTCCATTCTACGTCTACATTTCGGTGACCTTCTGAACCAATGTTACATATTTTAAAATGACGGGAGTTCATGTGGTCAGCATTGCGTAGTTTTACTGTCAAAGACAACACAAAATAAAGGACAGAAACAATTCCAGGGTTGAAGTCGTATTTGTGGTGAATAAATTCAAGGTTCCTGCGGGTTCTTCCCGTGATTCTTCCGTTTCCCTTTATTATCCCGCCTTCACTCTCAATTTCAATAGTCCTATTCATCATCGTTGACAGAGTAGTATTAATCAAAACGGTGTCGATGTGATGTGCTGATGTTGTGACTAGGATGCAGATGATGTGAGTCTAAGGAAGCATAGACACTATCGGGGCGGGAGAGTGGGTGAAAGGACACTAATGGGACTTCAACGCAACCTTAAGCTTAGGCTGCGTGGCTGAATCGATGGATGTCAATAGATAGCCGAGTTGCAATGTCTACAAAGAAAACTGGCGTTTCAACAAACATTCCTAAGTAAAGCACGATGTGATGCTAGCCTTCGGGCCCTTCCTGCGTACAAAGGGAAATAAAAAGACCAGGAGCAGATAACGACTGTCTAACAAGGGAAGGGTTTCGGCTCGAACAGTAATTTTTGGTTAAAAATTTGTACAGAGGCTTACCTCACAATGGTGATGAAGTCCGTAAAAGCATTCATTTGTGTAACCCTCCGTTTGGTTGGTATTGGTCACTACACTTCTTTAAAAAATGTACATGAGGATTCTCTATAAATTGCATGAAACAGCATGGAGCAGAGCAATAAGCACAACACGCAGAAGCAACACCTGAACAATCTTCTGAACCACACTCCAGTGCTGAAAAATCAAATGCTAGCTGAATTACATTTTTGAAGTCCGAGACTTGTTCAGGATTCACCTGACCACCTGACTGCCAGGAATACTGAAGCATAGCGAGGTATACTTGAGCAGACAACTGGTTATGAATAACAGAGTGCATTTTCATTATAAACACTCGATTTTCCAAGTTAAATTCTGGATTCTCAGCAAGAGTCCTAATATAATCTGTTATCCTCCGTGCATATATTTTGTATTGTCTAAGGAAACAGATATCCAGAGACTGGAAATATTTAGTTTTTTTAGGTGGAATGATCATTCATTCCATGTCTTAGCCTCGGAATGATTCATTTATTAAGGTTGTGTCCTTGTGCGCATTCAATGACTCACACAACAGTGTACATTTTGATTAGCTGCAATATTTTCAGACAGAACGTTGGAGAAAAATGTTCTTAAATGGACTTTAGACATTTTACCACTCGCACTAGCCTCTAGGTTAGACTAGGCTTACGGGTAAGGTGTTCCATCCCCTTAATTTGTGCAGTGCTCTCCCCACCCCTCAACTTGTATAGTGCTCTAACAGACAAACCATACATTACACAAACGAATGCTTTTGGGAGCTTTACAGAGATGTAAAGATGGGCCTGTATACAAATTTTGGATACGAAATTCCTGTTCGAGTCGAAACCCTTCCCTTGTAAGTCAGTTGTGGTGAAAATGTGATCGTGCGCCGAGCCACTGTGTAACCTGCAACGTGCATAGCACCTATGGAGGGAGGCGGACACCCGAAGGGGAAGTGAAGCAACTGTCTGACTTATTAACGGATTTTCATTTTCCTTACGTCAAGCACTTAAATATTATTTTATACAGTATAAGGTTACAAACTAATGTTTAGTAGTGTAGCGAAGAAAGAAATGAATAAGAAAACATAGGACACATTATTACAACCTAAAATTAACTGTCTTCAGAATGTCTCTGGGACAGAGTTTCAAAATCAGGAATTATGTGACTTACTGCCAGTCGTAGTTGATCACGAAAGTATTTGGGTACGCCAGTATTTGTCTGTCAGTCGTGATCTAAATTTGGTTCTTACTATTTTCATTGTTGAAAATAATTTTTCACAAACGTGAGTTGTAGCGAACATGGCTTCAACAGAGCAAGCGAAAGAACGAAGCTTCGGATATTTTTTTTGGCAAAAATTTGAAAAGTTCAACATTTGTCAAGTCCTTACATCTAGCTTTCATTTAACATCACATTGTAAATCTGTGAGTTTAAATTGAAGATCTAACCGCATTATTCGTACATCGTACATTCCTATATCGACTTACAGAAATGTTAATATAATAATAATAATAATAATAATAATAATAATAATAATAATAATAATAATAATAATAATAATAATAATAATAATACTTAACCTTTTAATGTTTCATGAGTAACATGTAGTACGAGTATAATGCCGTTTTATGTTATAGAACCGTTTTCCTCATAATACTTGTGAACAAATCATACATTTAGTGTTCTGATCATATTGGCGCAAAAAATGCCTCCTCCCATCTTACTTGAAACTTTCGTTTTTGTAGAGGTACAAGATTTCGAGAGAGACATTTCGACAATACGCCACTCGCAGGTCAGAGACAAATACAAATGGAAAGGAGTTTGGTAGGGGTTGGAGAAAGTAGGAAGCAAGAGAAATGCATAGCTATCATTGCGAACCACAATGTGCTCGTGAGTCACATTTTCGCCACGGCTGATCTAAGTTATAGGAGGGAGATCAATTTCCATTTTTCTGCCGTGATCCATATCAGAGAGGACCTACTTATGAGAAGGTACCACATAGTAAAGTTGATAGCAGTAGACCTAATAGCTGTGTAAAACGCAGTTATGTATCATATGGTCAAACCCGGTTGGTTTTATAAGCCATCAGCTGAGCTGCGGGTGAACCTTCTGTTGCCCAAATGCGACACAAATTAAATAAGAAAAATTACCTTATAACGTAATTTATCTCGTAAATGCATTTAAATTATGTAGTAATTCTGCATTTTGGACACGAAATATGTAGTGTGACTTCTGATTTATCGATACTCACGTTACAGCATCATGCATCGGGAGATTCTGATCATGACACTTGTAAGGAGCGCACTGGAACAGAGTGCGAGGGTAAGAAATAAGATGGAGATGTCTGGTATTGAACCCTCATTTGCTTCCTGTCGCACAGGCGCAGTGAATGTAATTCCAGCAAGGAAGCTTCTTACGAGTAGAACTGTCCTTTTGTTAGGTACACGAATGAATGAATGAATTATTTAGGAAATGAGTGAAAAAACGAATTATTATTATTATTATTATTATTATTATTATTATTATTATTATTATTATTATTATTATTATTATTATTACAATTCCAATATACAGAAACACTATTTGTTCATCGGCGTGTTAGGGTTAAAACTACGAATTAATAAATGAACTAATGAATGAATGGTCCGACGAACTAAAAATCAATTCACAGACAAATTAATAACGAATAAATAGAGCAACCAACTGAGGAGTGAATCAACGAGTGAACAGACTAACCACGAGTCAACAGGCAAAATAACTAGTGAATGAATAGATTAACTAGCAAGTGACTAGACTAGTAAACTAAGGAGTGAACAGTCGTATGGACTGAGTGAATAGACGAAGGCACTAACGAGTGAACAGACAGACACTAGCGAGTGAATAGACAGACACACTAGCTAGTGAATAGACGATGGCACTAACGAGTGAATAGACAGAAACTAGCGAGTGAATAGACGATGGCACTAACGAGTGAACAGACAGAAACTAGCGAGTGAATAGACGATGGCACTAACGAGTGAACAGACAGAAAGTAGCGAGTGAATAGACGATGACACTAACGAGTGAACAGACTGACACTAGCGAGTGAATAGACAGAGACACTAGCTAGTGAATAGACGATGGCACTAACGAGTGAATAGACAGAAACTAGCGAGTGAATAGACGATGGCACTAACAAGTGAACAGTCCACACTTGTGGAGTAACGGTCAGCGCGTCTGGCCGCGAAACCAGGTGGCCCGGGTTCGATTCCCGGTCGGGGCAAGTTACCTGGTTGAGGTTTTTTCCGAGGTTTTCCCTCAACCCAATACGAGCAAATGCTGGGTAACTTTCGGTGTTGGTGAGACTCATTTCACCGGCATTATCACCTTCATTACATTCAGACGCTAAATAACCTAGATGTTGATACAGCGTCGTAAAATAACCAAATAAAACAAATGAACAGACAGAAACTAGCGAGTAAATAGACGATGGCACTAACGAGTGAATAGACAGCAACTAGCGAGTGAATAGACGATGGCACTAACGAGTGAACAGACAGACACTAGCGAGTGAATAGACAGACTCACTAGCTAGTGAATAGACGATAGCACTAACGAGTGAATAGACAGAAACTAGCGAGTGAATAGACGATGGCACTAACGAGTGAACAGACAACCTAGCGAGTGAATAGACGATGGAACTAACGAGTGAATAGACGATGGCACTAATGAGTGAATAGAGGAAAGCACTAACGAGTCAGTAGACGAAGGCCCTAATGATGATTAAACGAAAACACTAAGGAGTGAATAGACAGAGAAACTAGCGAGCGAATAGACGAAGACACTAACGAGTGAACAGACAGAGACACTAACTAGTGAATAGATTATGGCACTAACGAGTGAATAGAGGAAAGCACTAACGAGTCAGTAGACGAAGGCCTTAATGATGATTAAACGAAAACACTAAAGTGTATAGACAGAAACACTAGCGAGTGAATAGACGGAGAGACTAACTAGTGAATAGACGATGACACTAACGAGTGAATAGAGGAAGGCACTAACGAGTCAGTAGAAGAAGGTGCTAATGATAATTAAACGAAAACACTAAGGAGTGAATAGACAGATACACTAGCTAATGAATAGACGATGGCACTAACGAGTGAATAGAGGAAGGCACTAACGAGTCAGTAGAAGAAGGTCCTAATGATGATTAAACGAAAACACTAGGGAGTGAATAGACAGAGACACTAGCGAGTGAATAGACAGATACACTAGCTAGTGAATAGACGATGACACTAACGAGTGAATAGAGGAAAGCACTAACGAGTCAGTAGACTAAAGTTTGAATAGAAGGATAATGAACTAATCAGTGAATAGAAGAACGAACTGACGAATGAATAGGCGAAATAACAGACAAATGAATAGACGAACTAAATGACGGAATAATGGACGAACTGATTAGTGCATAGACGAACTAACTGATGACTGGATAGACTAACCGTCGAGTGGATAGACAAACTTACGATTGAATAGACGAACTGACTAATGAATAGAAGAGCTAATTCACGAATGGATAGACGAGCTAACCGACGAGTGAATAGACGAACTGACGAGTAAATAGACGAACAAACTAATAAATGATTAGAACTGTTAGACCAGCGGCCATCAAAACACTACACGCTCGGGCTAGCGTCTCTTACCCGAGGACAAGACACAGCCCTAGCGTGCAATCGTCGCTGCTGGCGGGTATGCTGTTTCTCTATCCCTGGTGCACGACGGAGCAGAGTTCCTTACCCTACATGCACTCTACCCATTTCAGCGAGTGCTGACGACCACTGTGTTAGACGTTTGAACAGATGAACTAATATATGAATGAACAGGCGAAAAACTAACGAGCGATTAATTATAAACGAAATAATTAGGTAACTAGTATTAAACGAACTAACGCAGATGTGCTCATGGACAGGAATCGGGCTTGCCCTGGGCGAGGTGAGCATGTATTGCGCAGACGAGGAATTCAGTGGCGGCCACACAGTCGCTAATCTCCTACTGAAAGGTTCTTCATTTGGGATCCATGGACCCCTTGGAGGTCTTTGGATTGGCTTCAGAGAGTACGTGAAAGTCACATAAAAATTACCGCGTATATTCAATACATTATTTCAACGTAAAAAGCATAAGCTTATCTATTTTTGTTTTACATTTTTTCTAGGGAGGGGTCTATAGCTTTCATCTGATTTTTGAAAGGGTCCGTGGCTCAAAAAAAGAAAGATTAAGAACCACTGTCCTAGTGGGACTGACAACGATGTTTTATCGCTTTATTTCAATATTAGGCATTTGTCTTTTAAAATTGGAGAGTTGTATTTAGGCTTATAATATATATACATTATCTAAACAACAACATGTTTTGCTTTATGCATTTTATTTTATGTTTTTGACAACAATACTTACCAGTGGCGTAGCGTCAATGTAAGCTAAAAAGCTTAGCTTCCCCAGTTAATAATAATTTCATAATAAACCTGCAGTTTATGGAGAAAATTATTTATTAATTTTAATAGAATTATATTTATGCGTTAAATATTGTGATGCGGCAGATCAGGATGATTTGTGATGCAGCAGTAAACAAGAAGCCTGCACACACTAGCTTCCAAGCAGACTGATTTCTTCTGTGTAATCCACCCCGCAGATTTTCCATCCCTTTCTAACTAAACTACCCTAGTCGCAAGGCTCGCAAAAGCTAGCTTTAACATTGAAAATAAAGTAGTTTCCGAGTTATCCCTTTTCGTCAGTTGTGTTCAGTTGAAGTGCTAGTGTGCATTGTGGCTGATGAAATAAATAATGAGCGAAATAACAGTTCCTGACACTAATTTACTTGATTTTTTTTAGGATAATTCTATTATCAAGACTGACTTACGAACAAAAGTGTGATCTAAAAAACAAATGACCGGCTCCCTTGCTGTCAATGAAGGACACAACCAAAAGACAGACGTATACTTACGTAATGATACTAATATTGTGATTTCTCTAAGTAGGACGGGGAGTGAGCTAATATTATACGTAAACGTGTCTATTTATTAGAGATATGTGTAAACCGTGAAATCATATTTTACTACGTATCTTTGAGGTCATGCCTTATTGCTGTTACTTACGAGATTCCAACCAATCTTCGACTGCTGACTTGACATTGACTACTATTTATTTTAAGACTGTATCTTTGTAATACGTTTTCTCATATTGTATGAAAGACAACTTGAGTTAGCTTCCCCTGCTCAAAATTTCATGCTACGCCACTGATACTTACGTCATTTCAATTTGTGTTTTTAAAGTAGATAGCAATATATTTACATATTCTACACAACGGAATGCTATTATGATTTTGCTTTATGTATTTCCCTAAGACTTATATATTTTGTTTTCTGTGTTTTGCAATGAGCAGGAAAATGCCTGAAACAATAATTTATTTTCCTAAAACAACTTAAGTTAACTTATCTCATTGAGAACGGATTGCTTTAAATTTATATTAATTGCATACGCTCATTTCCAACAGTATTATTAATTATATCTTTGAGCATGCCTAGTGTTGTAATGTGGTTCAGCGTTATAATATATGTAGGCCTAGGCTTATATATATTTCACTAATTATATCATACTAAGCATTTAATACGTTTGTCAGTTTGAACAGAAAGAAATTGAGAATCTTGAATCACTTTAAAATATGTAGTGTCGGTATAGGCCTACTTGTTCTGTTCTCTTTGTAAATAGGCCTAGTTCTCTTATAGTGGCCTAGTATAAAATACTCCAATCTCCAGTGGGCCTAATTTTATTCCTGTATAATATTATTTTGTGCGAGATCGTGCGTATTTGCTTGCTTTCCGCACAAAACCAATCCGCGGAAAGTGTAAAATTCCACATTCAGTATTCCCAACCTAAAACAACAATTTCCCTCTCCTTACCGCTTAAGTGACATATCGATTTTACTGCTTTAGGCTTTTAACATATTATTTTTAGAGACGTTCAATATAGTCATAATTATAACTTGGAAACTTACCACTGCAATTTCACCTAAATTGCACTGTTAATTATTGTTTTTAACCCTAGATGGACCAAGGGAGGGTCAATTTATGTCCACACTTTTTTAGAACTATTACTATTATAGTATAGAACATGTTCTGACCTTGGTGTTCTCATTTTGTGTCAGAAATAGTATAAAATTAATGATTCAATAAAGACAATCAAGTTTTTTTGGTTGAAAACCTAATTATATGGACCAAATTTCGAAGTGGTCACAAAATAACCCTCCCTTGGTCCAACTTGTAACAATTTTTTTTATTCGAAATTATAAGTATATGTTACATCAAAAAAGTAAATCCATGGCGCTACAGCCCATGAAGGGTCACGACCGACCAACTGGCTGGCCTCATGTACACATGCCGAAGCAGAGGTGGGCGATCATCCAACCAGAATGGAGGTATCGTGTGGTTAGCACGATGATTCCCTCAGCCGTTATATCTGGTTTGTGAAACCGGATTTTCGCTACTTATCGTAGCTCCTCATGTGCATCACGATGCTGGGTGGGCACCGGTCCCTACACTGGCCGAAATTTCATGAGAAAATTTCTTCCCCCATGAGAACTCGAACTAGCGCGCATTCCGTAACACGATTCCTAGGCAGGATGTCTTAGACCACGATGCCACGGTGCGGGACTATGTTACAACAATGAACTTATTATTCGAAACTGCAAACTTATATTGTAACAATGGACTTATTTGGAAACCAACATTATATTACGAGGCGCGTCCATAAAGTAACATTTCCACTCGTTCCACAGCTAGCAAACTATATGCTGTGCGAAGCGACTGCATGTACGTGATAATGTTCTGGCATGGCGCATGCACTAGCAGAACTTCCCGAGTGCTCTCAGTAGCTTCGTTTCATTGGCTGAAGATGGATGCTCCTATTCCAGCTCCCGCCGTGTGAAGTACGATCAGTGATAAAGTTTTTGAATGCACAGGGCATAGCGCCGATTGAAATTCATCGTCAGTTGTGGCAGGTCATGAGCAAGCAGATGGTGCGTCGCTTCTGTAGACAATTTTCAGCAAGACGCCAAAATGTGAAAGACGAGGAGCGCAGTGGGAGGCCAGCCATCATCACAAACGACCTTGTGGACAACGCACCATCTGCTTGCTCATGATGTTAGTCCCATAATCCTGGCACAGCTGACGATCAATTTCAATCGGCGCTATGCCCTGTGCATTCAAAAACTTTATCACTGACCGCACTTCACACTCGGCGGGAGCTGGAATAGGAGCGTCCATCTTCAACCAATGCAACGAAGCTACTGAGAGCACTCGGGAAGTTCCGCTAGCGCATGTGCCATGCCAGGATATTACTCTATCACGTACACGCAATCGCTTCGCACAACATATGGTTTGCTAGCTATGACACGAGTGGGAAAGTTACTTTATGGACACGCCTCGTACATTGTTGGCATTGCTGCATGGATTGAAAACTCATTTTATAAACAGTGTTATTCTGTCTTTGACCGTGGTATGATTCAGAAACACGAGCAGATAATTATATAATATGGAAAGTGAATCGGAAGCAGTTTCAGAACATGACGAGGAAGAAAGTTATGATATTTTTGATGAGTTTGTTAGTGGAAGTGTTAGTGTTTTGGAAAGTTCTTTACTGATGAAATTGTGTCTAAAATTCTGGAACACATAAACGAGGAAGCAGAGAGGAGTGTCGAAGAAACAACTCCAACTGAAATCCTCGCATTCATAGGTAGCCAACTCTCATTTTGATGGGCGCAAATAACGACAACAACCTAGATTACCCTGACTTATGGTCCCAAGAGTTTGGAAGGTCAGTATACATAGCCAGCATGAGTCGGAATATATTTCGTAGTCTTCTGTCATCAGATTTGATGATAAGAACACAAGGCAGGTTGGAGATCTAATGACAAATTTGCTCCTTTACGAGAAATATTTAAACTTTTGAATGACATATTTCCGAAGTACTGCACAGCTGGTAAAAACACTACCATAGATGAAATGCTTACCCTGTTTCCAGGCAGATGCCCATTTAAAGTCTTTTTGAAAGAAAAACCGGGTAAATATGGGATCCTCATCAGACTTCTTGCTGACTGTGACTATCGATACGTTCATAGTATGGAAGTTTATGCTGACAGACAAGAAGTAACAACTCCTGAATCAAGAAACCCTAGAGAAGTTGTCAAAAGGCTTGTTGCTGCAATAAAGGACAGTTCGGAATGTGACTACTGATCGTTTCTATACATCAGTCGAACTTGCTGAAGATCTGTACGAGTGTAAAATTACTTTAGTTGATACCATGAAAAATAATCGCAAACATATTCCTGAAGAACTGAAACCATAACTGGAAGAGAATTGCACTCAAGCAAGTTCGTATTCACTGACCCTGCATTTGGAAAAGCACCTGTCACGTTAGTGTCGTATATTCCTAAACCTAAGAAGAACCTAATCATGCTGGCATCATATCAAGATGCCAAAGTTTCTGAAGGTGAAAAAAAAATCAGATATAAATTTATTTACAGTATAACACAGCCAAAGGCTCTGTTGACAGCATTGATTTAATGGCGAGGATGTATACTACTAAGAGAGGTACCCGTCGTTGGCCGCTATCAGTATTTTACACCCTAATTGATATTGCGTGCATAAATTCTTATACACGGTACATTATGACTTTCCCAGACTGGTACAAAAAGAAAACAAACAGGCGGCGCTTTTATCTACAGGAACTGGGGTTACAACTAATCAAACCAAATGTGGAACATCGTGCTGCAAACATAATTGGACTGCAGAACAATATCATCATGTCAATGGAAGCCATCCTGAAGAAGGAAATCACCAAAACAACCCAGAATCAGCAGCAGCCATCAGGGAAAGGGAGGTGCCGTAAATGTAGCAAACAGTGTCGCACCAAGAGTGAAAAACTAAACAAATTAGCTAAGTCAACCATTATTTGTGGAAAATGAAACTTGTACGTGTGTGGAAAACACAGTCAAAAGACAAACATACGCTGTGAGTGTGTGAATGAGGTGGAAGAATCTCAGTGAAGATGTGTATGAAGTATAAGAATTTGTTCAAACATTAAGTTTCAATAATAAATTTAATTTAACAATTTTGATGATATAAACAAATTTTCTTTCTTAATATACACTATTTCTTACTTAATTCACTCAATAAAGGAATAATACTTACGCAAAAATTGTAAACACAACCATAAGGGTAAAATATAGTGGTGGACATTAATTAGCCCTCCCTTGGTCCAGCGTGTTACAAAAAAAAGCTTGGTCCATCTAGGGTTAAATATTTACAAAAATTAAGTAAACTCTACAACTCCACTAAAGTTACTGCATTCGTGATGCAAGTAACATTAAGGAAGTCCTGAAAAAATCAACAAGATTCCAGAGACCGATGTTATTACCGCAATACTCGTATGTTATATAAATAATATTGTTAAAATATTAAAATGAAAAATAAATCATTAGGCCTACATAACCTTACCGTTTGTTTTAAGTTCGCATTTATAGACTGGGGGAAAAAAAACACAGACGTATGTCACGGCCTGCTGGAGTAGGCCTATAGTAAACACAGAAAACATTTTAAAGCAACAATGTTAAAGATAGATAGTTTTGTTTTGCAAATTTGCCATCATTGAACAGAAACCAAGATGGAGATTTCATTGCAACTAATTAGAAATTCCTCTTTCAGGTAGCTATGTAATAAACGATCTTCGCACAAAATAATGTACGATACACGAGCAGTATGTTTTCTTTCAATTCTCGGAAATTAAAAAAGCTCAACTACATTTCGCTTTTTCAAACTTTTCCTCGAACATGAAAACTTCAACATACCGCTCTTGTAACACATATTACTATTACGTTTAATTTGTACTTCAGTAACTAATACGTTCCTTGTTCTTAAATTCTACAGTAAATTGTCCAGTCTTTATTAATCAGGTAGGCTAATGTTTTAGTAATTCGATTTTATTGTAACTTAACTGTATAGTCGTAATCCCTTGGTAGAGGGGAAAATAAGATCTGATGACCTTATCTCTACCAGATTAAATAAATAAATAATGAAGGGAAAGAAAGTAAGAAAGACGTAAAGAAACAAATAAATAAAGAAAGAACGAAAGAGAAAAAGAAAGAAACAATTAAATAAATAAATAAATAAGTCCGGTAACGAAATCAGTATCAGAGTAATAAATAAGTAAATGAATGAATACCTGTACCGTATCAGTAGATCTATAGGCCTACATTTTATAAACCGCCTGCTATGTTATGGTACTGCTTGGTTACGCTAGATTTGAGCGGTCGACACTGTCTGCTGACATGTGGAGCAGGTTTTCAGCCCACGCACATCCCTACACACACAGTGAGCAAAATGCACACCGTGAGCACATCTGAACTAACGAATGGATAAACGGGGTAGTGGACGTACAAACTAAACAGAGAAAAAATTAATAAAATAAATATCAAACGAAAGAAAAGATGAACAAATGAATGAGTGAAGAAATAGATGAATTAGCAAGTAAACGATAAGAGTGACAGAGGAAAGAATTGAATAATTTTCATTTTTAACTTAATTAAAATGAAATTTAATTAAAGTAAGTTAAGTGGGATGCGTAGGTTTAAATTCATCAAAGAGCCTACTTGTATATCGCCAGTGAATTAGGTGAGTGATTTTGCAGGTGAATTCACTACATCCACTAGGCCTATATCTTGTGATTGTGATAGATTTAATTTGAACGTCAATAGGCTGCTATTGAATTGATTGCTTACGGGACATCTCTAACCAGGGAAATGGAACATTTTACAAGTGAGCACACTGTACCTTTAAGGGCAGTAGGTAGTGTTGCCTGTGAGATTAAAGAATTTCAATATAAAAGTTTAGTTCAATATATCTAGGCGATTATTGTTCAGAGTGGAATAACATTTTCCATGGTCATACAACCACAGAGTGGAATAACATTTTCCATGGTCATACAACCAATCATTCTGAATTCAGTAGTATAAAAGACAACTGATTACTTTCTTATCCAAGTGCAAAATTAACGCCCTAACTTATAACCTGTTTTCCCACTTTGCTAAGTTTATCTTATTTCTCAGGTGCACATTACTTGCTACAATCTTCACTCTTATGGCTTTTATTTTTTTTTTAAGTTATCAAGTAATATATATTCTAAATTTTTAAAGCAAAATTTATTTAAATATTTCAACCTCAGTGAAAACGAAAAAATATATTTAACTTTGATTAATAATTTTGCCATTTTTTCAATGCTTATATATTTTTTCCTCGTGTTATACGTGCGATATCCATAAACCCGTAGGTAATACTTTGTAGAACACAGGCTGCAGAAAACACTGTAAAAATTTTATGTAAATTGATTCAGTAATTTCAGAGAAAAATTCACTTAAGTTTAAAAAACATCAACTTACGGAAAACTGTATTTAAAAATGGAAGTATGTATAAATTACATTCGCCGCCAAATTTAAAGAAACAATTTAAGGGTAGGTCCATGGATAAATATATAATAGGATGCGAAACTGCGGTCAACACCATCTGGCAGTGGGGGTCTGAAATAAGGTGATCAGCGCCCAACGTCGTAGGTGGTGAACATGAGAACTACGTGTTGGGTACATTACCCAGACTTCTCTATTTATCCGTTCGAGATATTGCTGTACGGGAGAGTAGAGGAGCCGAGATGGCGGACTGAAACTTGCTAATAAGTGAACATAAAGTGATAAGTGTGTGTATAAGCAGTGTATGTTAAACAGTGATGTTTATGGACGTTGCAAAAATAGTGTTGAATGTATTGTAAAGTAATAGTAATATAATAAATTGAACTATCTAAGAAGTTCTTGCAGACTTTTCCATTGCGCTGTACAATAAATACCCAAAGAATACAATTCCAATTATCTAACCATTTGCTTTATTTTTTGTCTCTGTCTGGTTATATTTTAATCGGGTAATGTAAAATAGATCGTCTCTTTTATCTTCCTGTTGGCTCCGGTAAGAATTTTCAGTAGAAGATGCTGTGAGGAATAAAACTGTAAATGTTTTATTTAAAATTGGGTTAGTTTTGAATATCGATGAGGGCGGGAGGGAATACTTTCTGCCCAGTTTAACATTTTCGTCACCAGGTGCGCTGCTAAATGCATGGAGTAATTACTCTTTTCGCTACTTGGTGCGCTGCTAGATGTAATAACGCCCCTCCCCCCAACAGGTGGCAGCAAGGTCAATTTCTACAACAGCGTGTAGTGTGTGTTACGGGAAACTCAGTAAGTTTCGCATCCTATTATATATTCATCCATGGTAGGCCTATCTGCAGATATACCCCTCACAATGTATATTGTTTTAAAGAGCAAGATTTGTACTTATTTTTTTTAAACACGAAATAAAAAATTGTATTTTTTACCCCTTCTCACTACCTGGTTCCCTTAAGTTGTAATTAGCACAGATAGGGACTCCTGTTGGTTTAGCCACAGACTGTACCCTTTTGTAATTCTCCGGCACCAGAAGCGAGAAGCGCGCAGCAGTCGGGAATAATGAGCCCATTCCAGGAGCAGGCACCCGGATCTAAGTAGACCTTCTCTCTCCATCTCTCTCTCTCTCTCTCTCTCTCTCCCTCTCCCTGACGCCGTAGAAGAGGAACCTGGTCCGGGGTTCCCGGGGAAACTGCAATAACACAAGAGAAATAGGATTGAGAGGGAATTCTCTACCCGGGCAACCGACCATCGTCTGCAGGAACATTTTTTTCTTCTTCTTTCTCTTCTGCTAACCAAGCAAACCTCGTTTATTCTACTCCCGTTCCCTTCTATTGTCTCTTAACCACCATCCCCATGCTCTCCATCTCCCCTCCTCGTGGGTAAGCTCTTGTTTCAAATTTTCGTAAATGCCTTCTACCTGCTACTCGATATGGGTTGAGAACCCTGTCCAATAACCTTGATTCTGGGCAAGAAGCATTGCATTAGCATCCGCTTCCTCTTAACTGAATGTGCCAGGTACTTCACCGTCACTTTTGTTTCCTAACATGGCTGCCTCTACTCCCACAACAGCGTCTCATGTTTATGTCTGATTTCTTATGTCCTGCGCTCACTTGACTCGGAAGACAGAAAAGAAAGGAAGTTGTACACAATGTGCTTAATAAAGACTATTTATTTATTCCCATCGTTCCTTTATTGTTTTTAATCGAATATTTAACGACGCCATATCATCTACATACAGTAGAACCTCTATTATCCGTGGTAATGAAGGGGATGGAATGAACGGTTAATCGAAAAAAATCGGATAAACCGTACCATAAAAGGTTTCGTAATTTCCACTGTGGTCTTTCGTTTTAACGCACTATATAGGTAGTAGATTAGAAATTCACTAATTTAAGTCTGGTTTTAAACGACGGGTTTTTAATGGCTGAGGAAACTTCTTATGACTGCTGTATGTGGAATGATATGTCTCGTGATGTAGATTTACATACTTAATACACTTCATACTTTTTTTTTATTAAATTGCGCACAGTTGTAATTTAAATCTCGTATTCTGATACGAGATGAACTACAGTTTTTCTTTTCCCGACCCACTCTCTTACTTGCACTTTTTTTTTTGCAGCACAACACGTTTTCTTTTGACACCTCTGGAAGACATTTTGCATAGAAGTTAGACAATACGGCCACTCGAAGAGTAGACCATTCTGAGTAAGGGTAAAAGTCTGTAAAAGAACACTCTGTAGAAAAACTTCGTACTAATATACTGTACAGTACTTCATATTTTTTCTACAGCATAAAAAAGGAGGGTGAGAGAAAGACAATCGGATAATCTACCAATCGGTTAACAGGGTGATGGATAATCGGAGTTTATATCAACAACCAGATTAGTCTACTTAATGTCATGAATTACTTACGGCGACATGAGGCCCAGTAGTAGTCATGGGATCATCTGACATTTGCCTTAGAGTTGGGGCAAACCTCGGAAGAGACCAAATCAGATAACCAACCCAAACGGGAATCGAATCCACGCCTGAGCGCAGATACGGTTTCCTTCAGTTAGCTGACTACCATTTACCAACTGAGCCCAGAGTTCGATTTCGGGGTGAATTTGCATGATTTCTTGTAGGGCAGTGGTCCATATGTCTCAAGTAGTCTAGCCTATATGAGTTTCTTTGTTAGGCCTATTATTAGTCAATCATTGTTGGATTATCTGTTCTAAACATTTTATGTAGCTTAAAAGAAACCTATCATCATCATCATCATCATCATCATCATCATCATCATCATCATCATCACCATCATCATCACCATCATTCATACTATGGGCTTTGCGACTTGGTTTGAGTTTGAAATTGGTCTGACAAGCAAACATTCTTATGGGGGCAGATAAAAAGTTATTTTTTTTCTTCCACCATGTTAATAATGTCAAAACAAGTCCTTATACAAATTTTGACCACTCGAGCACAATTACGAGGGCCATAGAAAAAAGTTTCCTCGGGCCGTTTATAGAAATAAAAAAAAATCATTGGAAAAATTTATTGAAACAGATAGGCCTACAACAACTGTTGAGCTATTTTTAAATATATTCCCCACCGTTGTCATACTATGGGATCTACATAGAGATGCAGATGGCTGTCAGACGCCGGTTCCGATCCCAGGCGGTAGAATTCTACAACACAGGTATATAAAAGTTGATCCCACAGTATGACAAATGTCTCAATTCCGGTGGGGAATATATTGAAAAATAGCTCAACATTTGTTGTATCTGTTACAAAAAATTATTTCCATGAAACTGTATTTTTTATTGTAAAAGACCCCATGTATTTTGGGTCCCTATCACCACGGCATGGCGCGTCCTCAGGTTGCGGATAGAGGAGATGGCCTCCAGATATGGAGGGTAGCTGTGAATATATTGAATAAGCAGTCGTGGACAGCCGATAAGAGGTTTTCCTCTAGCTTGGGGGTTGGGCGAAGGGCTAACAACCCATCACCACAAAAAACAGCTTGTTATACGAATCCCTACAATAAGCCTCGGAATGGGACTGATTCTCTGGCACTACAGCAAAGGAATAAGAGTATGAGATTTACACAACGCAGAACTGCACACATTGTATTCTTCACCTCACATAATTACGAACATTAAATCCAAACGTTTGAGATGGGCAGGACATGTGGCACGTAGGGGCGAATCAAGAAATGCATAGCCTATAGGCTAGAGCAGGCGTCTCAAGGCCAACGCATAAAAGTTGTTAGAGAGAGCAAATGTAGATACCGTAGTCAGCTGAAGAGAAAGCGCAGTGCCCGAAGATAGTCGACCGTTGATTCATGTTACAAGCATGAGCGAACTAAGTAACTGTCGCGGGAGAAAAGCCAAATTTATTTTCTAATTGTATAACATTAAGTAAAAAGAAGGCATCTGAAGCATGAAGAACTATACATGTTACGTAATTATTTAAGCACAAGGAACTGGCCTCCTACCCCATTATCTCCTGGCCTAGTTACCTCACAAGTGGCGCCTTGTTGGTATCACTTGTGAGGTTCAGACGTGTCTTCGGACAGTTGACTAAACAACAACAATAGGCCTACTTCATTTCTAGTAAATGGTTTTTGGTATCTTTCTTTTCTTTCAAGTTTATACCTGTAGTATATTTTATAAAATAAAATAAAATATTAATAATAATAATAATAATAATAATAATAATAATAAAAATAATAATAATAAAAATTAAAATTATTAATCTTGTTGATTGTTAAAGTACGTATTCTTATGATATACCAATATTATTATATTCATTACAATAATAGTTAAATAATATATTTCGTAATGTTTTCAATAATTAAAAATAACCAAAACGTCTTAGAAATTCATAAATAATTATTTTAAATTAGAACTATTCAAATCTTAAATCTGGTTTGAAATTCTTTTCTCAAGTCTTCCAGTACTTCATTATATTTGTTACACTGGTCTTGATTCAAATTAGGTAACAATAAATTTTAGATTAATAACAGTTACCCACTCAAACTTGCGACTCCCACAATTTCGCTTTCCCTACGAAAACTTTTATTTCTTCGTACATTTGCGGTAATAAGGACATTCTTTCTTCGGAGATGGACACAACATCGAAGCGGTTGCAGATGTTTTTTTTTCAAACGTCGCGGTCAATGACGTCATCCGGAGATACACCAACTGGTCCCGCATCTTGTTCCACTCTTACATTGAAAAAGAGAAAGAGAAGGAAGTGCTCCGAGAAGGCCCTATTGAGACGTCTGGGCTAGAGTGTTAGTTTGGAGACCGGAGGGAAAAAGATCTTTGGGGAGGCCGAGACGTAGATGGGAGGATAATATTAAAATGGATTTGAGGGAAGTGGGATATGATGATAGAGAGTGGATTAATCTTGCACAGGATAGGGACCGATGGCGGGCTTATGTGAGGGCGTCAATGAACCTACGAGTTCCTTAAAAGCCATTTGTAAGTATATATATTAAATTCAAGGGAAGAGAGAACATGAATGGCATGGTGGAGATTAGGTATCTGGAGACTCAAGATTAAAAGAGGGAACGTAGAGAAGGATAAATGTCCTTTGTGTGGACTAGCGGAAGACGCAATGCATATTGCGCTAAAGTGTCAGGCAACGAATGATTTGAGACACAGTTGGGTAGATAAAAAATTTCTACAAATAAACGCTATAGTAGCTTATAAAAAAATGAATGGTCACCTAAACGCCAGCCAGGAAACAGAAAACGGATGTAGGTAAATTCTCATTTTTAAATAGAACTATAAATGATTGGAATGACCTACCTGCAGCGGTCTTTGAGAGCTGTCCTTCCTTAAGGAGTTTCAAGAATAATTTAAAAAGTTGTGTATCAAGTGCAAATTAAAATTAAGGTGACATGTATTTATTTAGCCTGACGAGTTACTTCCTTGGTTTGAATTGTAAATTATTTAAAAATAGCGTGTAAGAGGGCCTTAGACTAGAAATGTTTAGTTTAAATGTAGTTCTGTTTATAAGTACAGTATGCATAAGGGTGTAATTATTTGACTTATTTGAACTGTTGTATCAGTGAAGCGAGGGGAGTCAGTGGAGTTATGGTTTTACAGTGCAGTGAATAATTCCGATCAGTGATAATTTACAGTGTCAATGAAATGTTTTCTATAGTTTCAGTGAAATGTGTTATAGTGTGTCAGTGAAATGTGTCCTAAAGTGTCAGTGAAATGCGTCATAGTGCCACTACAGTGAGTGAGATGAGAGTAAAGTGAAAGACTATTGAAACTTATGTAGGGCCTATACATAATTATGTAGGTTGTAATGTAAAATTAGGTATTTTATTTATGTTTTATTATTATTGTGTTAAATTATATTGTGTATTCTTATTGTATTGTGTATTGTATAATTGTATTGTGTATTGTAAATTTATTGTGTATTGCTTATTTTTTTGTGTATTGTTTATATTGTGTATACCACTGCCACCGGGTGCTTGCCCACTTGCAGTGTAAATAAATACATAGAATAACATAGAATCTGCATAAATTATGAAAATTTCTTTTTAGAGTTAAAATTAGATGGGAAGAGAAAGTCAAAGCTCTAACGGAGATGGAATTATAAATGTTGAGTAGTCACACGATAAGAAACTACGAAGAGTAGTCAACGAATTTAACAGAATAACAGAATAATTCTGAAGAGATTGAGCATAAAATGAAAAAGCTAAGGTAGGAGTTTGAAATACAAGAGCTATACTTATTATTAGTTGTGTATTATTATTATTATTATTATTATTATTATTATTATTATTATTATTATTATTATTATTATTATTGCTGATATTATTATTACTGATATTATTATTACTGATATTATTAGTATTGTAAACAGAGGATACTTATGGGTTCATTATGTATTAGTTTTTGTTATATTTGTATTGAGAGTGATGGCGGATTAAGAACTGGAATACATCTAATCCGCCATGACGTGAACAAAGATTGATGAAATAAATAAATAAATAAATAAATAAATAAATATATATACTCAACGAAATTAATTACATGGCTGCAACTAAACTGTACCCCTTGTTATAGTGAAGCTATCCCTTTCTGAATTCTCTCTCTAAAATCGTTTTCTGAGAATACAATTTCCCCTTGTGTCTTCTTTCCATCGTTGCTCCACTGTCACATCATCGTTCAATCATGTCTCATAGTCACTGTAGTTGAAAAGGGGCGTTACATAAAGCACTGCAATCAAACTGGTTGGATCAGTAGTCCCCGCCCGCCTCTGCTTTTGCGGCTGCCTGTACGTCGGTTGCAGTATTGATTATCCGGGCCGTACTGTGTCGGTCGGACCCCCTAATGATGGGGCAAGAGCCGCCTACCCGGCTCGTAGCAGAATGAGCAGCATTGCAGGTACTGGAGCCCCTGTACCCAATAGCAGATACCACCATTCTTTACTCTGTGTCAGTATTTAACCTCTCCCAGAGCTCCGCCCTTCATATCTGCCAGCCTAGCAATCAGCTGATAAAGCCACGTAACAATGGATTTGACACACAATACGCTACCCTACCAGATCAAGATAGCGGCGAGTGAGTAATGAAATCCCTTGTTTCGTTGCCCGTATCACTTGGAGAAAAATTGCGCTACGAGTAAGACATAGAAAATGCAGGCAGAGATTTTTGCGATGGTGCAGAAAATAGATTTCGTGATTTTTACTGAAATAAACATTTTAATTACCTTAATAACAGAATTGTAATTTTTACCCGACCGTCTGTTTATTTATGGACTATCTTACATTTCTTGTAGGCTACATCTTTATCATGTATAAATAAATTATGCCTATAAATATCTAGATTTTTTAAACTATTCATTCTTGAGTAATAATGTTCATCGCTCTGACAATCTTTTCGTAAAATTTCCTTTCACATAGGGCCTGCCTCATATTTTTTAATCTATTTTGGTTGGTTAGTGTCCATGTTTCGGATTACGTCAGCTGCTTATTTATGCGGATGACGTGAATATGTTAGGAGAAAATTCACAAACTATTAAGGAAAATACGGGAATTTTACTTGAAGTGAGTAATGAGATAGGTTTGGAAGTATCGTAAATTCCGAAAAGATAAAGCAGATAGGCTAGGTATATGATTTTCTAGTGACCAGAACATAGTACGAAATGGAATATATAAACATTGGAAAATTATCTTTTGAAGAGGTGGAAAAATTCAAATATCTTGGAGCAACAGTAACAGATATAAATAACATTCGATAGGAAATATGGGAAATGCCTCCTATTATTCGGTAGAGAAGCTTTTGTCATCTAGTCTGCTTTGAAAAGAAAAACTGAAAGTTAGAATTTATAAAATTGTTATAGGCCTATTATCGGTTGTTCTGTATGGATGTGAAACTTGGACTCTCACTTTGAGAGAGAAACAGAGATTAAGGGAGTTCGTGAATAAGGTGCTTAGGATAATATTTGGAGCTAAGAGGGATGAAGTTACAGAAGAATGAAGAAAGTTAAGTATAACCTACAACACAGAACTGCACGCATTGTATTCTTCACCTAACATAATTGGAAAGATTAAATCCAGAAGTTTTTGATGGGCAGGGCATGTAGCACGTATGAGTAAATCCAGAAATACGTATAGAGTGTTAGTTGGGAGACCTGACTTGTGAGGGGAAAAGACCCCTTGGGAGACCGAGACGTAGATGGGAGGATAATATTAAAATGGATTTGAGGAAGGTGGGATATATCGTCATTGTTCCTGCAATAACTCCTATGTGACATATTTATCGATTTTCAGATTTTTGCTCTGTTAAATAAATTAAATAGTGAACCAGCAAATAATAAAATCTCCTGTAGGCCTATGTAATTATATTTCTTTATTTCGAAAATGTAAGAATTCACAGTCTCCTATGTACGGCTGCCATAGGACGAATAAATGCGTTTTTTCTTCCTACTGAAAAATTTTATATTTTGCACATAGGAGTTATTGCAGGAACAACGACGATATGTTAGTAGGGACTGGGTTAATCTTGCACAGGATAGGATACGAGGCGGACTTATGTGAGGGCGGCAATGAACCTCCAGATTCTCTAAAAAGCCATTTGTAAGTAACTAGTAGCTTAAGTAGTGTCCATGTTTCGCAACATGGGCTACATTAAATTAACATAAATGTATTAGATATCTGTAAATATGTATCTTAGATTTCTTGCAAATGATTCTGCTTCCTAAAACTTTCGAAAAGCCGTGATAGGTTTTCTTTGCGTTTTGAATTCTGGTATTTATTTCCTCTTTCACTTTGTTTAGTTGAGAATAGGTTCGCAGATGAGCCTATTTAAAGTTATTTACTGTTCAGATATTTGAAGTTTTAGATTTGTATTGATATGATGATTACGAAAAGTACCAAAGTATTTTGTTTTATTTAATTGATCTGGATTCCAGTGCTTTCGACAGAGTTGACTGGCTTCTGTGTAAATTTTTCGATCTCATTTTCATTTTATATCTACAAAGACTACAGTAAATCATCACGTTAGCCAGTTTAGGCCTAGAACAGCCCACGAAGGGCCAAGGCCGACCAGCCGGTTGCTGGCCTCACGCCCACATGCCGAAGCAGAGGTGGATGATCATCCAACCAGAATGGAGGTATCGTGTGGTTAGCACGATGATCCCCCCCCAGCCGTTATAACTGGTATTCGCAACCGGATTTCGCTACCTATCGTAGCTCTCAAAGTGCATCACGATGCTGGGTGGGCACCGGTCCCATACACTGGCCGAAATTTCATGAGAAAATTTCTTCTCCCATGAGGACTCGAACCAGCGCGCATTCTGTAACGCGAGTCTCAGGCAGGATGCTTTAGACCACGACGCCACGGCGCGGGACAGAAAAAAACTAATACCATAACTGAAATATTAATACAGTTAAGTTGTTACTTAGCCTATTATAAATAACTTAATAGCTCTTCAGTAATAATATGTAAGTGTTAAAAGAGTATTATCAAAAATTAGGAAATTTATTTGTACGTCCGTACGAAGACCTGTGCTGAAGTTATTTTTTTTTCTTCTCAATTGCAATATTACACCCTTTGGATATGTTTCCACATAGGCTATTCTTACAGCTTTGATTTTTGACGTAGGAAAAACTTACATCTTTCCCCACACCGACTATGGGCACCCATTCGGGTGAAACAAAAAGTGGCAGAATTTCAAATACTTGCTGCAACAACACTAAACCACTGACTAACATTATAGTAATATGCGTTACAAGAGCGGTATGTTGATGTTTTCATGTTCGAGGAAAAGATTGAAAAAGCGAAACGTAGTTGAGCTTTTTTAATTTCCGAGAACATGAAAACAAATATACCGCTCGTGTATCGTACATTATTTTCTGCGAAGATCGTTTATTACATACCTGAAAGACGAATTTCTAATTAGTTGCAATGAAATCTCAATCTTGGTTTCTGTTCAATGACGGCAACTTTTAAAAACTAAAATATCTATCTTCAACATTGTTGCTATAAAATCTTTTCTGTGTTTACTATATTCCAGCAGGCCGTGATATACGTCTGTCTTTTTTTCCCCCAGTCTATAAATGCGAACTTAAAACAAACGGTAAGGTTATGTAATGATTTATTTTTCATTTTAATATTTTAACAATATTATTTATATAACATATTGCAGTAATTACATCCGCATCTGGAATCTTGTTGATTTTTTCACGGCTTCCTTAATGTTACTTGTATCAGGAATGCAATAAATTTTGTGGAGTAGTAGACTTTACTTAATTTTTGCAAATATTTAAAAACAATAATTAACAGTGCAATTTAGGTGAAATTGCAGTGGTAAGTTTCCAATTTATAATTATTACTATGTTAAACGTCTCTAAAAATAATAAAGCCTAAAGCAGTAAAATGAATATATCACTTAAGCGGTAAGAAGAAGGGAATTGTTATGTGTGTTAGGTTGGGAATACTGAATGTGGTATTTCACACTTACCGCGTATTGGTTTTGTGCGGAAAGCAAGCAAATACGCACGATCTCGCACAAATGTTATTAGTAGATGGGTCATGAACCAATGGAACTACTAGTGTGATCACCTCCCTTCATTATGGACATGAGGGTGCCGAATTTGAATATAAAATTAGCCTTGTCACGCGATGTCTCTCAGTAATATCTCGGCATCGAGAGCAGTTACAAACCTGTGCGGCCATGAACATTTCAGAACTCGTAATTACTAAAGTGATAGCGTAATTGATATGTATGATACACTTTGAATGAACCATAGTGAAGATTTTATTGTGAGCTGGAACTAATTTCGAAATTTCGCTTCATATGTATTGCATGCCCTTCATCAAGCACTTCTGTTTTTATAAATGCACACTCTCCATTTGTGAACAGATACAAAAAATAAAACATTCAAATCAACATACTAACTGTAAGTTAGTTTCATTCCCGAAACTGGGTGACACGTTTTACATGTCGGTGTATCCTTGTTACAGAACAGCATTCTTTTAAGAAACAATTTTCGTATCATGTTTATATTTTAAACCAGGGCCGGGCATGAGAGCGGCTCCATATAGCAGGCCAGAGCTGCTCTCGCTCCGCAAGGCAAGCCAGAGCAGAACGCTCACGCAGTGGCGGACTCGCATTACAGCTACCTTCCACGGTTGTTCTTGTCATTCAGTCTGTCAGTACATAATAGTTTATAAGGATATTACATCAATCCATTGTACAGTACAGACTTTATAACACTCTTATTAATTTAATGAAATAAACTTCGCTCTATGCACACACACAAATCATTAGGCTTATTTACATAACCCATACGCACATACTGCAATCTTCTCACCACGGTTCTACGAGACAGGCGTATGGCTTCCACTTCCCTACTTGCTGTGGACAGAGTTCATCTGCCAATATAATTAAACATCGCTTGATGAATTCACCTTCATGAATGTTTTAAATTCATTTGCAATTTCGTGGCAAATTTTTGTAGCTAATTCTCATAGCCGATTCACTAAGTACATTATTGTCATCCTGTTAATATATAATATAATATAATATAATATAATATAATATAATATAATATAATATAATATAATATAATATAATATAATATAATATAATATAATATAATATAATATAATATAATATAATATAATATAATATAAGATATGATGTATGATATAATATAATATAATATAATATAATATAATATAATATAATATAATATAATATAATATAATATAATGTATGATATATGATATATCATGAACTTTAATATATTATACTATGATATATCACAATACTTGTATAATTTAAAATTATATATTACGAAATGTATAATAACTTATAATGCAATATAAATATCAAATAAGATACTCTAATATAATGTACCTGAGAAACATTTTCTTTAAGTTGTATTAATTTATGGCGTTCATTACCAACATATTTGTCATATCCAGTAGCATGTTGTAAAGAATAATGCCGTTGGATATTGAACTCCTTAATCAGTTGGAGTGTTTTATGACAAATTAAACACTTTGCTAATCCACTGCTCTCTACGAAAAAGAACTCCTCCTCCCATGATAGCCTACATTAAAAACATTGGGAGTAGCGGGCCGCTTTAGTGTATGAGCGGAAGCTCCGTCTTCAAAGTTCGCCATTATACTGCAGAGTCACCACTGCACCGATACTGAATGACGTACAGTATGCATACGTAACAGAGCTCGCAAGACCAGCTCTTTAAAGCACACAGCGCTCATTTCTCAGAATCACGTAATGTGCCCAGCCCTGTTTTAAACTGTGAATTCTCCATAGCTTCCAACTACTTTTACCTTCCTTAATGATGGAACGGACACACAGTTCCGAAACGTTGAGTGTTTTAAAGTCTATGGTATGATGCAAAAACCAACTAAAGATTGTCTTGCCTTGTGATGATCTTGAATCACAGCTTTATCTTTTTATGCTTATCACGTAGCACGAATCTCTAAAGATTGCACAAAGACGTCAAGTTAATTTCAACCTGGGTATAGCCGAGAGGGGAGAAAAAGGTCTCATATGGAATATTGGCAAAGTTTTTCCGTAACAGCAAATGTATATAGGAACACATCAGCCCACCATCTCTTTTCCTACATCTGATGCACGTTTCTGCGATTTGGAGAACAAACTTTCCTCGTTTCTTCTTCTTTGGATTCTTCTTCTTCTTCCCTCCAACGTCTATTCCATCCTCTTATATATCCCTCCCATTTTCAGGACCCCATCCCCCACCACATTCACCTACTGAAGACAATTTCCCCAACTTTCCAGTCTCAATTTCCGAAGTCTGCTCACCATCCTTCTGTCTTCTCAGACCTCTCCACAGTTTAGATTGAGTCTGGCTATATATATAAACTGTCTCTGTTTCCCCCCTCACACAACAGACATGCAGAGGTTTCCTGTATTCTTATCTTCGAATTTTCGGAAATGTATAGAATTTGCTTTACATAATATGAGGACAGAAAATTTTTTTCTTTTCATTCAATCATATGGCATGTGGTAGCAGCAATAGCAAAGATCATCTGTTACTTTTTCTTTTTGGTTTGGTAGTCTGACTTCAAAGCCCTTTCAAGAAAGGAAAAGTTCAACTTCTAACATTACCACGAAAAGCTCTCTGTGAAATACCTCGAAAAGAAGATGATAAAGGTGAAAGCATTCACTTCATCTCTCCAATGTTTAAGAATTGCCGTACATTATATGGTATAAACTGAATGAAGTTATGCTAGGATAAATTTCGGTTAAAGGAAAGGTCTACAAATGGATAGAAGATAATAACAATGCTCGAAAGAGATGCTGAGTTCAAAATATAAACATCATATCAGAATTCATTGTGTTATCAACCTTTCATTTCAATATTTGCCAAATTTTAATAACAAAATCATCCTTAAAATTAATGGTTAATTATTTATTTCACGATTACAAACACCTTTCATGACGTAAAATCGACATTTTAAAGTCATTTTTCCACACTTGTATTTTTATTACATTTACATAGAAATACTCAGGCTCCAACAAATTTCATTGCAGTAAGTTGACATTTTTACTGCATGTTCTGGAAAGCATTATTTAAAAGAAATACAGAGATTGTTTTTGTATAAAGAGGCATAAAATTGTTTCCAGAATTTAAGAATAAAATATAGCCTACTATGTGGATTCTACATGAATTAAAATTTTTAAACTGCATTAAATTTTTTCAGGTCACTCATAAATTCAAAATTAAAGTTACTTAGGCTAACTGTTATTAAATTATATGCATGTTAAAGATATACAAATTATAAGACCTGTAACTTATATTTTGTGGGAATAGATACATTTGGAAAAAGTCAAAACATTTTTGAAAGATTACAAAAAAAAAACTAAAAAATTATTAAACTGTGCCAATTAAATTTTGAGGCGAAAATACTAATAACAACATGTTGCTGTATACAAACAGTAAGTTTCTAGCTTAAAAACTGCAGAAAATATAAAATTCTTTCTTTAAGTAAAAGATCGGAATGTAACAACGATGCTCGGAAAAGGTGCCAAGCTCGAAATATAAATAAGTATCCCATCATCAGAATTCACTGTTATAATTCTGGTTTATTTATATCATAAGAAATTGAAGCCACTTAAGAACTAGGCATAAATATTTTTGTGAACCCTGAATCGAATTCTTATTTGTGACAAGAACAATTTCTGAGAGAATACGAAGTATTTACGGATTTTCGCTCAGAAAAGTATAGTTTCGATAGGGAACATACTTTCCCATTCTTTATTTCCGTAATAACTAGGATTAAGTATGAAGTTTTAAATTGGAGACATAATTCCTTAAATGATAATCAATTTATAGCTACTAGGCTACATTTTGTAAAACTGTAATTCATTTTTTTTCGTTGTCTACATTTTCTCTCATGTTCTTTTTCACTCTTCTTAGAGGGTTTTCATTTACTGGTTCACTTTTTTACTTTCGTTATTCTCTTGTCACATATATATTTTTCTTGAGATTTTTTTTTCTTTCATAAAATAGCAATACTGAATCTTGTAAAAGTTATCAGTTTCAACTATCACAAAGACACTTGCACGTTCGACTGTTATCTTATCAGTGTATGACGTAATCCTTTCCTTGTATGTTATTGTTTAGTCAACTGTCCGAAGACAGGTCTGAACCTCATAAGTGATAGCAAAAAGACACCACTTATGAGGCAACTAAGCCAGGAGATAATGGAGTAGGGTGGCCAGTTTCTTTCCCCCCTCCATTGCATACATCGCCGATTAGCTACATATTACTAATCAGACTTCAGATGCATACAAAGAATTGTTGTTTCTGTGACACATATCGTCAAGAGAGATGTCCTGCCTGATAATAGATGCACAAAGGCCTATCATTTCCTTGTATATGCCTGCAAATTTCATTTGGAAACTTTCATCTATCGCCTGATGCAATAAAGAAAGCGATAGTGCTGCCCCTATAATACACTTCGGGAATTTCATCTTACACAAAGTGTTACACATTTTCGCAGATCGTAGGTCGAAGATAGACTTTTTAAAGAAAAAACTGAAGAACATCTTATAATTTATTTTCAAACAATGTCTCCCCCTTTCTCCTTGACCCCATATTGATTATCCCTGGTTTTCCACTGGACATCATTCCTTTAAATAATTTACATTCAATTAAGTGGCATTCATGTTATTAATGTCCATTAGACAGCATATCCTATGCACATTTTGCCAAGAGTTATAGGTAAACAACTCATTAATTTTTGTAGCAAAAAAAAAAAAAGTTGATGCTTCTTTTTTTTTTTTCCTCTAGTTCTCATTTGTAATTTCAAATTTAAATAACCCTACTTGAAACCACAGAATGTTCATCAATAAAGTTCTGTTATTTGTATTTTACTTGAACTACAACTTCCATTATTAGGTCTATAAGCTTAAACAGAGTGATTCACGATCATGCAATATTCTAAGAACTGATTTCTAATATCATTGTGAAGAAAAAAAAGTTAATATATACATGTGTCCGATTTTCAATAGTTTTGGAAGTAATCACAGTTCTTTTTTCCCTAACACAGGTTCTTGTAAACTTCGCTCGAGCGTTTAGATACTGTACTGTAAACAACCCACATTGTTTGGAACAATGGACGGAGTATTCCATAAAAATAACTATCTGCGTCTTAGATCCATTGTTCACATTTTTGTTTGATTTATTAAAAGTAGACCTATATGTCCTACGTTGACGCGCGCAGTTCACTCTCGGGCGACTACGTGCATTGTTTCGAAAACAGCCTAAATACAAATTGTTCTGGTGTATAATAATGTAGGCCCTAAATGTAAGTTAATTTAATAAATTCATAACACATCCAGTGTCATTTTCTTAAACATTAAATTACGTATACAGAGTGAAACTTGGACTCTCACTTTGAGAGAGGAACAGAGATTAAGGGTGTTTGAGAATAAGGTTCTTAGGAAAATATTTGGGGCTAAGAGGGATGAAGTTACAGGAAAATGGAGAAAGTTACACAACGCAGAACTACACGCATTGTATTCTTCACCTGACATAATTAGGAACATTAAATACAGACGTTTGAGATAGGCAGGGCATGTAGCACGTATGGGCGAATCCAGAAATGCATAAAGAGTGTTAGTTGGGAGGCCGGCGGGAAAAAGTCCTTTGGGGAGGCCAGACGTAGATGGGAAGATAATATTACAATGGATTTGAGGGAGTTGTGATATGATGGTAGAGACTGGATTAATCTTGCTCAGGATAGGGACTAATGGCAGGCTTATGTGAGAGCGGCAATGAACCTCCGGGTTCCTTAAAAGCCATTAAGTATACAGGGTGGAAGTGAAATAACCCTGCAGATTGAAAGGGACGATAGGGTACACTTAAAGGATATAAAACTATAGGCTATTACGTTTTGTGATTAAATGCACGATTAATTAGAAACTTAGTTGGAAGTTTCAGCAGTCTGGAAACATCACCGCTAACATATTCGTCTTTCTTCTGGTAATGCTGATGTAAGGGGTCAAAGAACTCAGGTCTGTCACACTACGCTACCTCCCTCTCTGACTACAACGTTGCAATGTGTTGCATCGTTCAGTGGCTTGAAATTAGTAGCTTTTAAATTAAATTTATACGAAAACCGCCCGCGCTACTGAAATACGCCAGAGGGATAAATTATTCTTTATTCGATATTTTATCGATATGGACAAAAATCACGATCCTACTCGCAATAGTTACGGAATAAGAAAAAACAGACCTCTTTCTTTTCATAATACATAAACTTATGTAAGAGTTCAACCAACTCGGGTTTGTCTCTGTACGCGAGCCTTTCTCTGTCGCTACGACGTTGTAATCTGCTCGCATCGTTCAGTGGCTTGAAATTAGTGGTTTTAAAATTAAATTTACACGACAACTATCCGCGCTATTGAAATGGAGCCTTTCCAGTTCACTTTCTTCTTTCCCTTACGCGCAAGTTTGTTCACAAGATAAATGGTTTATATTATACAATATACAGTACAATTACAGAACTATTATATTTCATCAGACGCGATGAAATAATAATGCCGCGTTAATGGAACAATAATGGAATTTTAAATTGCAGGAAAAGTGGAAGTACTATAAGGAAACCTATCACACAAATGTTACAGAATTTGTTCTTCTTCGAACTCCGGTTGGCTTCAAGGAATTAAAGAACTATGTAAAGGTCCTGTTGCTCGGTAGACTATAATTTTGTTCTTCTGAATACAGGCTAGTTGTACAGGGACATCATTTTATTTTTACTTCAATTTTTATTGTACCTGGGTTTTTTAATGTACTTCACTCCCATCCCCTCTACTAGTAAAATTCCAATGAAGTCAAAGTCGCCTTACGGTCATAGTTAACATTACTGAGTTAGTGAGTATAGTATGTTCCAGAAATGTGTTCGCTTTTTCCAGTGACGAAAGAGATTTTCGCACAGGTACTATCGTCCGTTTGCTACGTCGCATCCCTATTTCCCCCACCCGCTTCTGCTCGCCCCTCTGTAAAGGCTAATAGGTGGGCTGTCTTAGCTCTTTTCTGAAAACATTAATTTCTGTTAGCAATTGGACGTCTACGTAATATTATTCAACTATTTAAAATAACTTAAATAAAAGAGACTCGTTAAGTAATTAACTGTCACGTGATTTTCCCTCTTTTTACGACCCTGTGACAAAACCACTTGGACGGACAGTAGATAGCATGTCTGAGTAATTTTATCTTTTTGGATCGGGCAGAAGTGAAGATTGAATTTATAGTACCGTACTTTTATAACGTAGGTACAGAATTATTTCAACATTAGTTACTAGCACGAAGGACGAAACTGGTAATTGGAATTAGGTACAATAGTCTATAATGCGATAATATGCACAAAAGAACTGAAACCATCATTTTCAAAAATGTGTTTAAATATCCATATTATGATTATTTTTCAATTTAACTTCATTCTCTAAATTGTACGTTAATGTGCTGTAGACAGTATAATATCCACTGCATAATGAATACGTCCGCATGGATAACTCAGTTCGTGAGTAAAAACACTTATTGTAAATACTGTACTGTATTTTGATTAAACAAAAACCTAATGAAAATTATCAAACTCAAAATCGTGATATTTCCTAGTTTACGTAAATGGATGAACTACTTTTCTTCCCTCCTAAAGTAATTTGTTTGTATTTTACGCCAGTATCATCGAACTCCAGTCGTGGAAGAGGGTAGCAAATGGTGTTTCCGGTTCTCAACCGTTAATCCAAAGATATGGCCAGGTTAATATTAGAAATGTTAGTAAAAATAAAATTATGCCCCTGTATATATTAGCATGAACCCATATACAAAATAGGCCTATTTCTTAAGTAAGTAACATTACCATACATAGTCTAAATACATAGGCCTATATTTACGGTAAGAGTACTGAAATTTTTCAGAACAATTTAAACACTGAATTAAATATTTTAGCGGGCCAGGCTTTAAATAGAGCTATGCGTTCTCTGTACATAAGAGAATTTTATTTTCTGTATGTATGCATGTATGTGTGTATTATTATGTGTGTAGAGGGAACACACAGCAGCATATAAATTGCTTGATGGGTGGACAATTACACAGTACCGCAGCCATATCCGCTCCTCTGTGCTGTAATTTGGCCGCTATTCAAATATTTACCGTACATAGCAACTACCAGACCATACGTCACCCTCAGAGGATGACTGTAACAAGTCTCCGCAAAGAAATTCAAAACTACGAGGAGAAAAACTAAAGTTCAGTAACGCCTCTTCATTAAAAAAAAAAAAATAAAAGATTATTTGGTCACTTTTACTTTCGTAGGAAGTTCAAATTATGTTTTGGTAGCCTATCATTACTATACAGTGTGTTTGAATTTTAGCTCTAAACCTTTTAATGAAATTAATCATTAATAAAAGTTAAGAATGAACCGATTTTTGGTTGAGTGAGCGTGACGTCGGTCAAAAGGAAATTTAAAGGTGGTTCACAAGATTCCGAACTGTACAATAGAGAACTTACTACATAGGACTACATAGTTCATCTTGTAAACCGCGCCTGATTTATAAGTGACTGTTAAGAGGATTAAAGACAGTTAACAGTACCAAAGGGAAACAATATTGATTGATAAAATTGCAACTAAACGGAGTGGAATCATGGCTTATATGTTTATAAACTACTATATAGACTAAAAATATTAACTTTCAGTGCATATAAATCCGGGCTCTATTTATTATCACCGTAACACTCAGTAGAAGTGAAACTTAAGTTGTAAATTTGTATTAGGCCTTATATTTTTAAATATTCGTGCAATGACAGATAATAAATTGAAATTAAATCATTATCAGACTACTTGTATATGTGTGAGACTTGGCTTCATCAGGGTGACAATATGGCACACCTGTCAGCATCGGATTCATGAATGTCAACCAGGTCACCTTTCATCGCAAAGGCTACCATTACAGAGCAAGCTAAAGTACAAGTCAAATCTTTGAAATTTGTGATGGTAGATTGTCACGTGCTGTGCAGACCGACTATTTAGTCCTGAAAGCTCAGCGACGCGAAAGAGGGGAAGTAATAGGAGTAGTGGGGAGAGCTCCGAAGTAGAGATAAGGGCGAGCGGTCGGTAAAGGAATGCAGTACAGCTTAATTGTACTAGAAACATACAGCTCTACCGCACGCATGACATCCGATCGCTCCGAAGGCAAGCGAGTGACTAACCCAAACTCCCCTTGGTGTAACTAAATGGACTCGCCTGACCCAGACGCACATCGCCGGCGACTGTCAGGACTAAATAATCGTACTGTACTATATGATTTACCTGTACTCAGAACAATATATGTTATTTTAGGAGAAAATTTTCGCTCTGCAACTGGGGATTGAACCCAAGTCTTCAGCTCTACTCGTTTAGTGCTCTTACCAACTGAGCTATGCCGAGGACCATCCACAGTACTGGCTCCAACACTTCATTATTCCCCTTTGACCTTACCTGTCCTGTGTTTTATGACGTACTATGACATAATATGGTAAAAAACACGGAGTAAGGCCAATGGTGAACAAAAGAAATTGAAAATAAATGTAACTTATAGGAAATATGGAAAAATAATAAAATAGCAAGGAATATAAATTTTACGCCGATAAAAAAGAACTGATAGATGTAACTGTAATATTGTATATGTATACGTACTTACATTTGAAATAAAAGAAAGTACAATTAAATTATTACATACAAATAACACTGAACAACAAAATTTAACTTTTTCTCCTGTTAAATGGAAAAGAAATGGAGATTCACGTGGTATCTTTTCCGTCGATTTCATATATGTTTAAAATTTATTTCCATTGGGCATAGGTTTTTTTGTAATACACATTTTTTGTTGCAATGAAATAATTTTACTTTAGTAAAACAAAAATATGTTGCATACTCTGTATACTGACCTAAATGTACTTCTTGGTACAACTCGACTGTGCATGTTTGTTTTGCTGGTTTGTTGACGTTGAGCACTCAGTCACTACTGTTCATTCGGTAGATACATAGGCAAGTCTCACACAACTTAACAGTTTTGGTACGAGCTTCTTATTTCTGCTAAACAGTAGTCCACGGCCTACTGATGTAGGGTCTACTCAAAGATCCTATACACGTGATATGACCATAGATATTAAAGCGTGTATAAATACCCTTAAAATACTTATGTTTCAACATGAAACGTGTATGTTCGAGGGTCAAATGGTGAAAAAGGTATATAAGTTTCAACATCTGACGTTACTTAATTAACAAGGAAAACGAATTACGTCACAGTCCTTTGAATGTAATTTCTTGTGCATTAATAAAATGAACTAACCTCTCTAAAAATTAACGAACCTACCATGCATGCAAATGTAATAGTCTTGATGATACTCATGTTGCTATATGGAAGCTAACAAGAAGTCGAGGAACGATTACATGAACGCATATTATCAACGGAAAAAAGAAAATTATATGATCATGGTGAGCAGGCAGATAAACAAGTTTGTAAAAGTGCAAAAAAATGATCTAATTTCAAATCCAAAACAGGAAAAGTAAAATCAGACTCAACCCGTGATACGGTGTTTCCTAGAGAGGTAGAGCTATTTATTCGCATGAATTATATTTCCTATTTCTGTTATCATAAACCCGTATTAACGACTTTCTAATAAACCAATTCAGATGAGAAACAGTAAATACGTTGTAAATAGTTGTAAATATATTGTTTATATGAAGAAATGAAGGAGATATAATCATGGATAATACAACACACAAATTTCATTAAATTTATTTCACTCTGTCATATTCAGAGTTCTTACAAATTAGAACCAATGTCTTAACCAGCGGTGACCAAAACTCGAACGGCAGTGATTACACGCGAGAGACAGTCTATGAACTAAAGGGACGGTGGAGTGGTACTTGGCATGAAAACTACAACCAGTGGTGGTTCGTGCACTAACATTGAATTCTTCATCAACCCGCTAATAAAAATCGCAAGCTTTGCTGTATCAGTAATGTCACTACTGTCATCAAAAGCCAATAAAATTATATATAAACTTTCTTGCTTTTTTTTTTAATATTCCTCATGAACACATTCAGAAATCTCCTGAATTCTCTTCAGGATATTTAGTAGAGAAAGCGCAGTTTTTCAAAATTAATTAACAACGTTCATTGGACAAATTATTTCAGCCACCTTAATCATTACGCTTTTAAAAAATCTTCTCCGTTGGAAGGCTTAAGAGAACGAGCTATTTCGTTCGCCACTAGATAGCTGGCTTCCTTAATTTTATTTATGTCATATTTCTCTTCATGGCAATGATTTATGGCTGATTTCAGTTCTCGGAGTTTAATAACTGGTTTCATTACTACACTAGCACGTAATATTCAATCAGTTTCTCTATATTATTATTATTATTATTATTATTATTATTATTATTATTATTATTATTATTATTACTGCTGCTACTGATAATGCTATCAGTGTTGTTGTTGTTATTATTATTATTATTATTATAATTATTATTATTATTATTATTATTATTATTAAATCAATAAGATTAAACAAATTAAATTTGGAGATATAGCGTAGTCTAGTAATTATTTTATACTTCAAGGGAAGATGTAGGCCTATATATTCAGGCACGTATGTAAAAACTATGGTAACACTTGCTGATAAATAATAATAATAAATAATAATAATAATAGTACCCATTATGCCTGTGTATTCAGCGTAATGCCCTGTAATGTCTCTTCTATATACTATTACTAATTGAACCGTTGAGCAAAGCAACATAATTTATTACATTTTCTCCGACAGAACAGCGAATAAATTCCTCTCCCCATTCTGTACGAAACCTTCTGTTTCTGCTAGAGACAGAGGGCTTATAGAGCGACATAGTACCGACACTGCCTACCTTCAGTACGTGAGCGAGACAGAGAGCAATGTACAGGAAACTCCCTGTTCCAGTATGAATGTCTTTGATTACACGATGTAATCACGATACCCAGTTTGGTCACCGCTGGTCTTAACATTTAAATATCACAATAATCGTTTCACGCAATTACTGGGATTCAGTATTTATTTCAACGTTGTATAGTCCCAGAAAAAAAAATTGGGTCACCTGAATTTTGCAAGTTCCAGTTACAACATACTGCGGATGCTCGGTGTGCATTCAGGATGTTATAACTGGAACTAGAAAATTCAGGTGGCCCAAATTTTGTTTCTGGGTCTGTACATTCACAAGTAGAACGCATCTAGTAACGTAATCTGCAAGATATTCAACCATCGTCAACTCAATTAGCCTACTTAAGGACCAAAGCAATCGATACTCGATCTCCAGTAGATTGTGTATTATCTTGTTGTGTACATCTATAAATAGTCTCTACAGCTCTGAAAGCGACATCGAAGAAGTGATTATAAAGAATATTAATTATAGGACGACATAGACCTACAGACGTTTTTATTTTGAAGGATAAGAAAGCTCAGTTTCTTTTCTCCACAGAAAATATTAGACATAATTACAAACTTGATAACTAGATAGGACTTAATAGAAAGAATGTTGTGCGATTTATTTCGTTCTCAAAGTCGTTAAATAGAATTACAATGCCATTGAGTTAGAACTTGAAATAAATACTGTGTCATCTATGTATATAATTTGAACTGGTAATGTAAATTACGGGAAAACGGCTGAAAGGACTTTAATGAATGGCCCGTCATTTTGAAGCTTGGCATCCAAGGATTTTCAGAAAAAATAGTAGCTTTCAGTGAAGCGTTAGTTTTCCTACATAATTTTCATATTTTCCAAATCCACCTTTCGTCAGTTTTGAGAACTAATTGCATTTCAAAATAAAACAAAACACACACTACAATAAACAATAGGCTATTACATAAAGGCCATGACCTGCAGGATGGCTGACATATTTAGAGCTCAAATTCAGTTGGTTATTAAAAATTTCAAGACTTAATAAAAATAATTTACAGGTCTGATTCTACGGTGTGTAATTTTCTGAGTACAGCTGTATATTGGATATTAAAATCTACAAAACTTGATGTGATTTGATGGCATTATTACCATTAGAAATGAAATATTATTATAGTTAATGCCATGATGTTTATTTATATAGCACTACAAGACTTGCGTAAGATAATAATATTGTTATTAAAAATCAAATATTTTTATAGTTTTAATCAAGCGGGGTTGGGTCTTTTTCATATACTTAATGGCGGTGTGATGTAGATACTTATATGCGTCATTCTCTTCAGCTCGAGAGAGCGCAAAAATTACAGTTCCTAAGGAAAGACGGTAGCCTATTACTTATAAAATAGAGGCCTACAAAATTTTGTAGTCTCCCGATCATTTCAACAAGATATCTTAGCAGGATAAAATGAGTTTATCCTCTACATTTCAAGCTCTACATGCAGCAGCTATAACAAGATGCTATGTCTGTTGTTCGAAAGCATAGCAAACCTGACTTTTTTTTTTTAACTTTCACCTACAATTCACAATGACCTGAAATAACTATTGCTTTACTCCCACATGAAAAACCCACTGATCATCCTGACATTGTTGCTTGCGTTTTCGCGTTGAAACTCGAAAACTGAAGATGGATAGGTTCAAGAAAAAATATTTAGCATAAAAAACATTCAGAGGGAGTATGTTTCATTATTATGGAAGCAAATAACTTTCAAAATGTCTGGTATTTTTCATTGAAAATAAATCTGGAAAATTTTTATTTGAACGTCTAATGAACTTAATTTGCAGCATTTGCTGCACAAGCCATTAGTTGAGTTATAACTTGAAAGAATAACATTCTTTATCTTGGAACCCATGCCAGAATAAACATCGTTGCTTCACTCAACTAAATTGACATTTTTCCATTCAGTTTCTAAAATAACACATCTTCATCCTGCAGTGTTTCCATACTTCAGAACTCATAATATATTACCAGAAAGTCCTTCATTTCAGATTGAAATAACGAAAGTAATAGAAATACTGAAATATTTATAATTCACAAATATAAAAACATGTTGAAATTTTTACGCTATAATACGAATCAGTAGTCTACCTATTTCTTCAAAACATTCTTGTAATATTTTTACGATGTTTTAAAAATATTTTATATCTTGATAATGTAACTTATACCACTTTGACATGGAAGTGCATGAATACACGTTGTATTTTTCTGTCTTCCCTCCAATTCCACTACACACCCCTCCCTCTTTTTACTTTTTTTCCACAGCCCAGCATATGAAAACTCCATGAAGCCAGTTTCTGGTGATTACACACCTCCCTGTTGTTACTATCTGCCTCATTTTTGTCAGTCAGGCAGTTGTTTTAGCAGCATGACGTAAACAAAATCCTTTCCCTCTCCAGTATATTTGTTTCCCAGAAACATTGTACAAACACTAACTGTAAAATGATTTAAAAAAAAAAAAGTGAAATACCGCATAAAACCACTTTATATTTGAACGTACTCCAACTACAGATTTCAAGACTACATATCCGATTGAATTATTAGGTCTGTGATTTGGTTCTTAGCCAAACACTGTAGTGTAGCACTCTGAATGGTTCCTCTCGTGCAAATAAATTTTCTTGTCTGGTAGGGCTACTTTTTCTTACACACACAATCGTTCTACAGAAATTGCGAATGTTAGCGTAAAGATAAATGAAGATGCTGGCTGATCCTGAGCTTGAAATAATGTTATTTACTACAGTGACTTGCGTAATTGGCTAGGGTAAGGCCGCAAAGTTGAGCTGAAAAACATTTGAATTATTCTTCATCGAACTGCAGTCTAGAGAATTAATAAAAATAATTCCATGTTAATATAATATTAAACTGCCCCCCATTGAGGGTAGCCCTTACGGACTCAGTATATCCTCAAAAAATTATTATACACATTTAAACATAGATATTAAATTTTAAAGAAGGGAAACAAAGAAAAGGGCGTGAAAAATTACAATTGCTATTAATGTGGCACCATGTGATTAATTAGGATTTGGCAGGATTTTTTCAACACAATTATCACAATGTCATCCCTCAGAGAAGTTGGCAGAGCAAACTGCCGTCGAAATTCTTCGAAAAAAGCTGGTATAGTCCCTCGAGCATCTATGAGCAAGCCGAATACCTCAACGTGAATTAAGGCATATTTCAGCTTGAAATAGTTGACTGTAGGCTCATAGATCGACTTCTTCTCTAGGTGGACCTCGGCTGACTGATGACATTCTACTTCAAAATGTATCGTGGGGTCCACAATGATGCCCTGTTTAGTGTCAGCATTGTACGCTAAAATATCTACTCGTCTAGTTGACCCATTTTCAGCTAGACAGGAGATTTCTTCTTCTACTATCCAGCCCTTATTTCTTAATGCGGCAGCAATTTTGGATCTTACAAGATGATGTCTAGAGTTCCTCAAAAGCAATCCCTGTTCACAGAATCCCAAGACGTGTGCTAAAGTTTCAATCTCCGGGCAGCCATGTCTGCACCGGGTACCGTCGAGAGATCTGCCCGGAACGGAACGAACAGCTGCTAAATTTGCTGTCATTTTCGGGCTAGATATCCATTCACTAGTCGAAAGTCCTTTCTTGTTTGCAATCCAACTGTTGGCGGCTGTTACTTGGCTATACATCTCAACACCTTTTCCCCGTCCTGAAAGGGTCTTCCATGATTTATATTCACGACCTCGCAATTCTTCTCGAAAATTTCGAATTGTAGCTTTAGTAAAGTCTTCGGGAGAAGAAAGACAGAGGGAATCACACGACGATTTGAGTTCGACATCTAATTAAGAAACTAAGAGCATATTCGTATTCATAATAAATGTTATTTCTTGCCTACGCATTTATTTTTAACTTGGTTGAAAAGGATCACTGTCTCCTGCAGTGGTGTACAAGGTTCAATCAATATACAGTATTTCCGAACTGCACTTGTATATTTTGAATTGTATTCTCATAGTTATGAAACAAAAGGTATGAATTCTTTAAGATTGCTTGAACCAAAATGCAACACTGCTACAATATTTAATCATAGCAGTAATTTAGGTCCAAGAATGTATAACAAATTTATATCTAATATCCTAATCTTGTAAATTTTAATAGTTCTAGTGTTAAATTTAAGAAGTTATGTATGGATTTTATAAATAATGAAAAATTGAAAATTGAAATTTATATATTATTATGTAGTAGACATAAGCCAAATTGTATTATATACTTCTTAATTTAAATTCAGAAATCCGCCCCTGAGCACAGGTTCTACTCTTTCAGGGGTGAGCTAAAGTTTTATCTGTTTATATTATATTTTATGTTACAACTATTAGCAAAATAATAAATAAATAAATAAATAAATATATTGTATCGTTAAATATGCATGCACGTTTTACTGAAGTTCGTTGCTTCCATGCCTGTTGAGTCAGTCTATTAAACAGCCTGTGATTGTTCTCTGCCTTTCATTTAATACAGATTTCAGTGAAGAAATATATGACTTAATGAGCGGGTAACTGAGTCATTCAATTAATTTGTAAATTAGTGAATAACGTAGGTACATCAATGAGCCGATAGATAAATAAATCGATAAGAAAATGAACTAATTAATTAATTAATGACTGAATGAAGGATCGAATGCAGGGCTTAATTAATCAATTAATTTTATTACGTACTGAACGAAAGAATAAATTAAAGATGAACTGAATGAATGAGTGAGTGAGGGTATGAAGAATGGAAGAACCAAATGAATGAATGGATGGATGGGTGAATGCAAAATGAAAGGACCAAATTTATGGAAGATTGAATGAAGAATGACAGGACCGAGTGAGTGAATTAACGAGTGGATGAATGAATGAATGAATGAGTGAATGAATTATTAATTAATGAAAGAACGAATGAATGAGTGGATGAATGAATGAAGAATGAGAAGACCGAAAAAATGGAGGAATGAAGAATGTAAGAACCGAATGAATGGATGAAGAACTAAATGAATGGGTAGAAAAATTAATGAATTAAAGATAAACTGAATGAATGAGTGACTTAATGTGAGAACAAACGAATAAATGGATAGAATTTATTAATTAATGAGCGAATGAATACATGAATAAATGAATGAATTAATGAACAAATGAATTATGAATGCAATGAATGAAAGGCCGAATGAATGAATGGAACGACTGAATTAATAGATGGATGAATGAATACGTGAATGGGTGAAGAAATTAATTACCGAATGAATTGAGGACCGATTGAATGAGTGAATGAAGAAACGAATTAATGAATAAATGTATAATCTAATGAATGAAGGGCCAAATGACCGAGTTACTATGTGAATAAATGGATGAATGAATGAAAGAATGAAATACTGAATGGACTGATTGGCTGAATAGATCGATTAATGCATGAATGAATGAATAACCTGAGAATGAATTAATGGACTGATATGTGACTGATGGAATGAATGAATGAATGAATGAATGAATTAATTAATTAATTAATCGTTAAATAAGCGAGAGCATAAATGACAAAGAAGAATGAATGAATGAGGAAGAGGGTAAATGAGTGGTGGGTGATTTTTTGAGTGAGAGTGGGTGAGTGCATGAGTGCGTGAACAAGTGAGAATGAATGGATGAATTGATGAATATGTGAATGAATAAATTAGTGTGAATGAGTTAGATTTCATGATTTTCTTAGTTAGTGGATGAATGACCATGAGAGTAGACGAATGTATGGCAACTATATTAAATTTGAATTAGAAGAGCAATTCAAAACACTCGCAGACGACCCACTTCTTTCCTTCACAAACTAACAGCCCACGATCAATCTCGTATGTGAATAATAGGCCTATATCTGGATCGTCCCGAGGTTAAGTGAATCCATGTCCAACGCTTCCATATCAGCGTGTGTTCACTGAATCTGAGGAAAACTAAATTTCCTACGTGAAATTTCTTTGACATTGCAACCTTCCCGTTTTCCAAAATAGGATATTTTGATTATGCAGAGCACAAATAGGAGAGATAAAATATACCATTTCTTATACAAGAACTGGAGCCTAGGTTTGTCCTTGGTTGCTATTTGATGGCACTTGTCTTTCGTCCCCCTTTCTTCGCAGAGAGAAATGGCTGCACATCACTATGCCTGTGTCGCCACTTGGTTGGTTTCGAGGAGGAAGAAAAAAGCATGGAAACTAATATAACTTGTTTAAAGTAACATGGCCCAGAGGAGGAGTTGTCTGCTCCGCTTGCATATACCTTGCGCATTTTTTTTAGCCCTTGGGTACGGGAAGGCACAGTGATGGTATGCAGAGGATTGAGTTGCTGCGCTTATACTAGAAGTAATCCCCATATCTCCCATCTTGCAGAGTTTTCATCTTTCTCTCCCTCTCCCACACATTCTCTTGATTTTCTCATTCTCTCCTTTCTTTCGCGCTTTCATTCTGAGAGAACATTTTCTTAGCTGCGAAAATGTGAGCTTCCAGCCCTCGCCTACTAAGATAAGAAAATTACTTGGTACAGTATAGTCCTTGGAGTATGAAATGAAGAACATTTCAAATATTTCTTTTTTAAAATTGCTGAAGTAACACGTGCTATCAGATTCATTTTCCGCACATGGCTACCCGAATGAAACTAATTTCATAAAATGCTGTTAATCCATATTAAATGAATCAAAATACTTAGATCTTTAAAACGAAATTGCTGGCACAATATTTCTTAATTCTTTCGTTTACTTATAAACGAGATCTGTATCGTTACTTACGATGTATTTACAGAAAATTAATTTTAGACTTTAATTAAGTGAAGGAAAAATTAAACTACGCAACACTACGCTTAAAGTTTCTGTACCATGCTACGGAATTACTTCTGATCTCATACTTGAGGAGGAAAAGAAATTTGTTTACTACAGCTTAATATACTAATTTTCTTACATCTCAAAGTCTGGCTTTCGGGTTTATTAATACTCACAAAACAACAGCTTCAAATCTGATATAATACACTTGAGGGCCACCGGCTTATCTCAGGCTGTAGGCGCATTTGCCTGCTGACCCAACGCTGCCCTCGGACGTGAATTCAGTTCAGAGTTTGGGCTGACTATATGGTTGGGTTCTATTCCAGGTATTCCGGAACTGTAAGGCGAATATCAGGTAATTACGCAGCGAAACAAGATACTCTTTGAATGAATTAATGAACGAATGAATGAATGAATGAATGAATGAATGAATGAATGAGGAAGGAGAGATTGGAGAAGAAACTTTAAAAGGCACGCGAAAACGCGTCCTTGCAAGGGAGTTCGGGGTCGAGAGAAACTGAATATGTGAGCTCCAACCCTGTTGGCCATTTATCTCACTCCGTGTTTCGCTGCTCCACTGAAAGAGCTCTAGAAAATTTTGAAGGGGAAATGTCAAAAGTGGACGTAACCTAGTAGCTATAATATAGAGAGAAGGGAGGAAGCGGGGGAGAAGCATGACGGCAGGATCGGAAGTAGAAACGCCGGAAGGTGTAAGTCTGATCATTGAAAGGTAATGTATCCTTTCGCAGTGACGATGGAGTCGAGTAAACTCGCTTATGTAACAGAGGTAATATTCGAAAATTAAGCCAACATCTTAGGAAGAAACTCCCATACACTTTCGCACTAAAAGCTTTTAATAGAAAAAGGAGCATCATCTGCGGACATCTGAAGAAAGAACCAAGGAAGAAACTAGTGAAGAGCTTTGTGTGGAGTGTGGTGTAGTATGGGGGCAGAAACATGGACATTGCGATGAAATGAAGAGAAGAGATTAGAAGTATTTAAAATGTGGATATGATGAAGAATGAAACGTGTGAAATGGACAGAATAAGAAATGAAGCTGTGCTAAAAAGAGTCAGTAAAGAAAGAATGATGCTGACACTGATCAGGAAGAGAGAAAGGAATTGGTTGGTCATTGGCTGAGAAGGAACTGCCTGCTGAGTGATCTGGAAGGAATGGTGAACGCGAGAAGAGTTCGGGGCAGAAGGAGATATCAGACGATAGGCGACATTTTAATGTATGGATCATATGCAGAGACTAATAATAATAAGAGGAGGACAGAAAATAGGAAAGATTGGAGAATTCTGGGATTACAGTGAAAGACCTGCTCTTGGGCAGAAAGCTATGAATTATTTAATATATCAATCAATCACTAATTCCACTGACTATAGCCTAGATAACTGCATCAACAACCTAACCGATTAAGAGAAATTAGATGTGAAAACTGTCACACATCTAATCGGCCGTAGAAACTAGAAGTGTAGCTTACAGGCTGCTTTTTATAGTTCGTCACATTAAGTTCTGTAGTTCCTTACTTACAAATGGCTTTTAAGGTACCCGGAGGTTCATTGCCGCCCTCATATAAGCCCGCCATCGATCCCTATCCTGTGCAAGATTAATCCAGTCTCTATCATCATATCCCACCTCCCTCAAATCTATTTTAATATTATCCTCCCATCTACGTCTCGGTCCCCCAAAGGTCTTTTTCCCTCCGGCATCCCAACTAGCACTCTATAAGCATTCCTAGATTCGCCCATACGTGCTACATGCCCTGCCCATCTCAAACGTCTGGATTTAATGTTCCTAATTATGTCAGGTGAAGAATACAATGCGTGCAGTTCTGCTTTGTATAACTTTCTCCGTTCTCCTGTAATTTCATCCTTCTTAGCCCGAAATACTTTCCTAAAAACCTTATTCTCAAACACCCTAATCTCTGTTCCTCTGTACATCTATCTTGAATCTATATTGCAAATCTATCAAAGAAAATAGGTCTATATGCAATCAAGACGAAGACATGGTAGTCGAAAGAAAAATAAAGTAGGTAAACGTGCGAATACTAAATGAGGTAGTACAGAAAGTGAGTAGCTTCAAATACTTGGGATGTAGGCCTACTATAAACAGTAACATAAGCTGCTGCCAGGAAGTCAAAAGGAGAATAGCAATGGCAAAGGAAGCTTTTAATAGAACAAGGAGCATCTTCTGCGGACCTCTGGAGAAATAACTAAGGAAGAGACCAGTGAAGTGCTTTGTGTAGAGTGTGGCATCATATGGAGCATAAACATGGCAATTACGACGAAGTGAAGAGAAGAGACTAGAAACATTTGAAATGTGGATATGCAGAAGAATGGAGCGTGTGAAATGGATAGACAAAATAAGAAATGAAGCTGTGCTAGAAAGAGGAAGGAAAGAATTATGCTGAAACTGATCAGGAAGAAAAAAAGAAATGGTTGGTTCATTGGCTGAGAAGAATGATTTGGAAAAGGAATAATGAATGCGAGAAGAGTTCTGGCAAAAGAAAATATCAGATGATAGGCGACATTAATAAATATATATATATATATATATATATATATATATATATATATATATATATATATATATATTTATGGATCATATGCGGAGACTACTGTAAGAGGAGGGCAGAAAATTGGAAAGATTTGAAAATGCTGGGTTCGCAGTGAAAGACCTGTCATTTGGCAGAACACTATGTGCAGTAGTGGCAAAAAAACCGGACCGACCCTTGTAGTTGATTTCAGAGCCTTGTTCACAGTGACAGCACGATAGACTGGTAACTAGGACTTTAGTGATTCGAATCCTGCCTGGGAAGGAAACATTTTTTTGTTCCTTATTCAAATTTATTCCCTATACTTTTCGATTGCAGCTATATTTTACTACTTAATTACCTTATTATTCCCAGAACATGAATTTTACCAGCTTATTTTCTAATGGCTTTCGAAATGGGCTACGTCAGCAGTCGAAACTACAACAATTTCAATAGATTACTCCCTATCTTGTGAATGAGGGCGTGGCATGCGCAGTGGCTCATTTCGGGGACTTTGATTATTCCGTCGGTCCAGTTTTTTTGCCACTACTGTACAGTATGTAGGCTATATATGTATACTCTTTTGGTAGACCTTGTATAACGCTCAATCAAGGACCTTATTTGAAAATTTTCTCAGCTAAATATTAAGACCCTCCTCCTAAGATAGCCCATTGACAACGACAATGTGTCAACACCTGTAGAGTAACGGTCAGCGCGTCTGGTAGCGAAACCAGGTGACCCGGGTTCGAATCCCGGCCGGGACAAGTTACCTGATTGAGGTTTTGCGGGGTTTTCCCTCAACCCAATACGAGGAAATGCGGGGTAACTTTCGGTGCTGGACCCCGGACTCATTTCATCGGCATTATTACTTTCATTTCATTCAGACGCTAAATAACCTGAGATGTTGATGCATCGTCGTAAAGTAACCCAATAAAAAAAACAACGACAATGTGTACGAAGAACTCAAATCCATTACTACAACATTAAGGGTCATTACTATTTAATACGAGAAAAATTCGTACCGGCACCGGGAATCGAACCCAGGACCTCTCAGCTCTGCACGCTGAGCGCTCTTTCCAACTGAGCTATGCCGGGCCACGATCCACTGCGCCGGCCGAACCCCTCTCGTAATGCTTTTTACGGCCTTACTACCTGCATTTGAGACGATACACGTCGTATATGCAGGAGCGCATATTTAAATGACTTTGTGGCCATATTCAACATCAGTTTGTGACGACTGCTAACAGTTAATACATCACATATTCATTTTTGTATGAGGTCTCGCCCACCTCATTGAATATTACCAATATGTACGAATTTTTCTCGTATTAAATAGTAATAATACATATTGGCTACTTCTTGGTAGTCGTGTAATATTCAATGAGGTGGGCGAGATCTCATACAAAAATGAATATGTATTAAGGGTCATATTCATAGACATTCTTAGCGCGGGCTTCCGGTGGATGATCAGCGAACTAACTTCTTTCATATTCATAAACCAGTGTTAGCGATATATGATATGATATGAATCCTCTACAAGTAATCAGTCGATAGCCGGGGCTAGTTTAGCACGCTCGTAGCGCGGGATAGCGAAATGTCTATGCATATCACCCTAGAAGTTCCCATACCAAAACTGGCAATGACTAATAACTTGTGATCCCGAAGCATTAAATACTACCTTAATTGTTGTTCTTCGGGTGGATATTAGTAAATTCCAATTAGAAGAATGCCAAATACAAATAATGGCATATGATACGCCGAAACAGCAAACGAATGGAATATGGGGAGAAGATCTATAATTTTTTGACGTGACGAGACTTGAGCCATGTTGTAATATAAGCCCAGTGGTTGCATCTGGCTCACGTAGGCTCAGTTCTGTACAAACTCTGCAGAATATTGCCAATTCTTTTTCTTTAGCTGAAACAATGCAACGGACCTCATGTTGTAGGTAATGCTTCTCTCTTTGCTTTTCTTGTCTTCTCTCCTGCCTCTTATTTTCTACTTTAGCAACAAATTGAGAGTTTCTGCCTCTCCCTGTTCTTCCTTCTCGGTTTTCATTTCACCTTACTCCCCACACAAAGTATCTGATTACGTTTAATCCAAAGATTGTACCAATAAAGCTTTGCTTACAATGTAAGCGACACAGGTTGCAGACTTGCCCCTACAATTCTCTATATGTTACACATGTATACAAAGCCACCAAGTTTACATTGCAGTTGTCGGAGCGGGGTGAGAGAGCTGACAATGATGTTTCAGGAAGAAAGAAACAAAGTCGCAAACACGTTCTCATATGTTGTTCGTAGGGCGATGTGAATGGTAGCTCCTATACCGGACACGAACTAAACCTCAGTTCTAGCTGTCAATAGGCTATAGTAAGGCACTGTTTTTCAAACTGCGCTGCGCCTCTTTCTCCGCCAGAGGTTTTGGATAAATGAGCCGTTCAGAGCAGAAGTGGTGTAAGTCAAAATTGTGTAATGAGGTTTAAAGTAAAAATTCTGTACAATAGAGCGCAAAGTAGGAATTAATATGTTCTTCGTGCTATCCACTGACTACTAATAGTTTAAATAAATTGATTATTATTTGCTACTTTGCGGTGTATTTTACAGAATGTTCACTTTGACCCACATTACCCATTTTTGACTTACACCACTTTTGCTCTCAACGGCTCAAATGACATACGAGCTAGGCGCAATGGTATTTCAATAATGTCTTCGAAGTTTCAGTTTATTTCCTTTCAGAATTCAAGCTTTTACAAATTTATTACACAGAGAAACCCATTTAGTATTATTCTGGTTTAGATAATTAAAAGAATTACATTAAATTTTCATTCTCTTGTTCTCCTTTTGCAAGTCCTTCACACCTCTACACCTATCTACCTTGCCTCCCTTTTCAGTTACCTGTCATCATATCATAATCTCTTCACACGCACGCAAAATAGCCGCATACTAGCCATACGAACACATAAGATATCATCGTATTCATCATCATACACAATCTCGCTCTCGCGCTTGTGGAATACCCTTCCCAGTGACATCAGAGACTGTCAGAATTTAGTACCGTTCAAAAGCAAACTTATTAAGCATTTTCTTACTGCGTAGAGTACGTATAATTTTTACTTAATTAATAAAAAAAAAATGTTTCTCTCTTCTTAACTTTTACAATAAACTGTCTAGCTTTTATTAATCAGTTAATCTTTTAGTACTTTGATTTTTATTCTATTTGTGAATTTAATATTAATTTTAATTATAATTGTAATTGTATTCTTAATATTGTAGTCTTAATTCCCTGGTAGAGGGGAAGAGAAGGCCTGATGGCCTTATCTCTACCAGGTTAAATACATAAATAAATAAATAAAATACACGGTGAAAAATAAAAGCTATTGGGGCCTACTCCTATTTCTTTTGAAAGTAATAATACCAGTGCGGTAAATGAAAAGTAAAAACTAGCGAAAGAAGTTTTTCTCATAATTAAGATGTTTGCTTAAGTGTCATGATAAGCTAGTTATATCAGAGTCAGGAGATAAATTACAGAGAGCAGCTCATCATTTTAGAAAATATAGGTAGACTATATGAATTACAATTTCAGGATCTACAATATTAAGTCTAAAAAATGGCATTTTCAGGAGCAGACCGTCGAAGATGTAAAGTCATCATCATTGTTAAAATAATAGACCACATTTCGTCAATAGAGACGAGAATTCCATGCAAATGCATGTTTTTATAGGAACATAGGACATAGCTCAAACTTAGTAGTTATCCATTTCATTACATTCCGGTTCCAAAAATGTGTACTTTTTCCGTGGATATTTGCATGTTTTGGCCTTTTTGAGGATAAAAACATGCATAATGCATATTTAAGCAATTTTTAGCTTAATCATGCATATAATTATATTCAATTTAAATGCATGTTATAATGGTTTTGAATGCAGCCCCTGATAATTAGGAAAACATGGTAACTGCCAGAACTTAGCCTGTCAATAGATTCTCTTTGTCAGCTTAAGGAAAAAATGAAGCCTTTTTTCTAGTAATTTTGCCATATCTTGCGTTCAGGGGCAAACCTTTGTAATTGATTAGGATATTTAACGTTGTTAATATGTTTCAATTATTTAAGGAAAACATGTTAGGAGCAGAAGACTGATATATTTCCATAGCTGGAATTAAGATGAAAGTAATGTATATATTTATTTCATTTCATATATTGTATTGCATAGATCTTACATTAGCATTGAAAGTTTAAGATGTGGAACAAGTAAAAAATTTTACAAGATAACAATTTTTGGCGAGTTGAAGTGAGATGAGGCCGAGAACTCGCCATAGACCACCCGGCATCCGCCCCACGGCTGGGGAAAACCTCGTAAAAACCAACCAGGCAATCATACCAAACAGGGATCCAACCCAAGCCCGAGCAGAGCTCCGGATCAGCAGGCCAGCGTGTCTGCCGACTGAGCTACGTTGGTGCCTCTACAAAAAATATTTTATACAGTACATAGCAATCAGATTATTAAATTTATAAACTTACGCAATTATTCATCAGTTGACCTATAAAATACAATATACAGCAAGTAAGTTAATTCAAGCATAAACAATTCATCGGTTGAGTTATACAGATTACTATTCAATTTAAAGCATATACAATTCAGTTATGTAAGTTAATAGAGGGTACCTACATTGGTAATCACCGTGTCTTATGACATTTCCACAAATTTTATTTTTCATTTCTTTACAAAATATTCGATATTTAAAGCATTCATCTCATTTTTATTTCATTGATAAAATTGTAACTTTATTTGGTTGATGTTTCCGCACTTCAGCGGTTGCCTTTAATATTCCTTCCTCTCGATAGATGGGAGCACACTCAGCTTGTTGCGATAATTTTTTGACAGATGGCCGGCCTGTCACGGAAGATGAGATGATGACAACGAAGTGGTGTTACGCATTATACAGTAGAATTAGAAAGGAAGCGGATCATGACTCTTGTATTATTTGGTACTGTCCCAGAATTCTGTTGGGGAGTCTTGCAAAACTACGAAAAATCAAGTGAGGATAACCGGCCCCTGGAATCGAACACTACCCTCCCGATTACAAGGCGGACGTGTATAAAGTTCGTCTTCTTCTTCTTCTTCTTCTTCTTCTTCTTCTTTCATTGGGATCAAATCCTGCTGGTTTTCAATTGGCGCCGCTATTCCCCGAGGCAGGTGACCAGCTTTCCAGCCATCTTTTCGGAGGTCGTCCCAACGGTCTGGTGGTATCAGGTTTTTCCTTCATGGCGATTTTAGGTAGACGATCATTTTGCATCCTCAAAGTATGATCTCTCCATTCTTTTCTTCTCTTTTTAACCCACTTAGTAACATCTTGTATTCCACATTTGTTTCGGATTTCTTCATTTGTTTTCCTGTCATATAGACTATAACCTGAAATACTTCGTAATAAGTTATTCGCATTTCTACTGTTGTCAGGAACCAAAGTATTTCATAAGCACAGCTCTGAGCCATGGTACCTACTTTGGTCCAAGGTTATGCAATAAAATAATTGATAAATATCCAAATTTGGAAAATTTTAGTATCAGAAATTTAAAAAATAGCGTTAGGAATTTAATTTTTGAAGAATATATATTGATTTAATATGTATATGTATTTGTATGACTTAAATTGTTAAAATTGAAATTGAAGAAATTATTACAAAAACAACCCTTGTCAAAATTGCTACTTTTCAGGAGAACAATAAAAATAAATAGAACACATGTCAGCCGTTTCCATACAACTGGTGTTTATCCTTGTGGTTATTGCACCTGACATGTGTCATTTTTGGAGTCTATAAACATTTGAAATAATAGCAAATATGTCCTTCACTCAATTTCAATAAAAATGACTAGGGCTGTTTTTGTAATAATGTCTTCAATTGTATTTTTAAATTTAATTTATTCCTGTATTTTTTTTCTTGACCCAGTTTGTGTCAAATAATTACCTTTGTTTGTGTTTATCTTTGTGTTTAGATATCTCCCTGAGCACGAGTTTTTACTACTTCAGGGAAGAACTAAGATTGTATTTTTGTACATGTTATTTTACTAACAACAAAAAACAATAAACAATTTGTTGAGTCCTATTTGTTTCTGCCCTTGTTTCTGTAGCATATGCTAGTATCTGTCTCATGTTTTATATATCCTAATTTTACTTTCAACATTCATATTTTTATTTCTCCAAATTATGTCCTTCAAGAAACCCGATATAATTGATGCTTTTGTTGCTTGTTCCTTTACTTCTTCTATTAAACTTTTCTTACTTGTGATTTTTGATCCAAGGTAATTAAAGGTCATTACTTGTTCTATACTTTTGTTATATACAGCCAGTTTACATCTAAGTAGTTGTTTTGAGATTGTTAGTGATTTTTTTTTTTTTTTTTGAGATTATCATATTGAATCGTTGAGCTGTTATTTCGAAATGTATAAAGTTGTAACTTACAATTTCAAATTCAGTATAAGTTACCAGTGTCTAGTTTATGATTGTGTTGCACATTTTGACTTCTATAATTTTATAATTATTAGTCGACCTGGTTGGGGAGTTGGTATAGCGCTGGCCTTCTATGCCCAAGGTTGCGGGCTCGATCCCGGGCCAGATTGACGGCATTTAAATGTGCTTAAATGCGACAGGCCCATGTCAGTAGATTTACTGGCATGTAAAAGAACTCTGCGGAACAAAATTCCGGCACATCCGGCGACGCTGATATAACCTCTGCAGTTGCGAGCGTCGTTAAATAAACCATAACTTTTATAATTATTACATAGTTACGTACTGCTACAACACAAAATGAACTTATACTTTTTATATTGTCATGATTTTAATGTATTTGTTATATAGTCATATTTTAACATTCCGTAGTAGAAGAAGCTGCAGTTAACATTCACCTATCGCCAAGTGAGCGATTTATTATCATCTAGCGAAGAAACTATTTGACTGTTTATCCGTTGTCAGCATTAGAAACCTGCGGTAGTTACATTTACTCTCCTGCAGTAAATTTATTCATAGCATGGATGTCATTTTTAACAGTTACGTGCTATGTTTAATTATGATTCCCTACGAAGGTAAAATTTACAAGCTAATATTTGTACGTCCATATATTCACACTTACAATCTTGATTTGTTACTGACGCAACTTACATACGAATGAGGTAAAATTAGTGACGGGCAAGTGCCTTAGTGAGAGATTTTGAATATGAAACATGAATTAGGAAATAAAGAAAGACATAGTGATTGTAAATCACACGAATTACTTGAACTTTAAATCGTTATTGTGAACAAGAAAAATGTGCTACTACTGTATTTTATTTGATCTGACGAAACAATACAATGTGTTATTGTTTTTTGAAGAGATGAACGTGATATTCCTTTCTTCTTTTCCTTTTTCTTCTCCAGTTTTTCCATTCGCCGTTTTCTTATCTTCGCTTTCATTTGTATTTGCATTTGATTTGTATTCTCATAGTTACGAAACAAGATGTATGAATTCTTTAAGATTGTTTGAACCAAAATGCAACACTGTTACAGTATTTAATCATAGTAGTAATTTAGGCCCAAGAATATATAACAAATTTATATTTAAATATCCTAATCTTGTCAATTCTAATAGTTCTAGTATTAAATTTAAACAGTTATGTATGGATTTTATAAAAATTGAAAAATTGTAAATTTAAATTTATAATTGCACAGTAGACATAAGACAAATTGTATTATATAATTATTAATTTCAATTCAGGAATCCTCCCCTGAGCACGAGTTCTACTCTTTCAGGGGCGAGCTAAAGTTTTTCTGTATATATTATACTTTATGTTACAATTATTAGCAAAATAATTAACAAATTTATTTATTTATTTGTTTCTTTTTTATGAATAATTGGACTGACTTAATTGACTGATCAGTAGGGAACGAAGTCGGGACACCAAAGCATTGTCTGAAGGCGGCAACAAGTTTAAGGAATACTAGCTATAGGATGACATTACTTGTTTACTTTACTGATGTACAATAGTGGCAAAAAAAAACGGACCGATCCTTGTAGCTGATACAAAAGAATCCTGTGCTGTATATTGTATCAAACTATGGTAATTTCAATGTGAATAGTGAAGCCAGAGGTATGTACTGCTGTTTAATGTAAAAATAAGCAGTTATCTTTGCCGAATAGAGGTAGGAATGTAATATTGATGCCAGATGAAAATAAAACTCTCAAAGTTTTTTCGTCTGTAAGTTTGAGGCACTGAAGGAAACAAAAAACGGTAAGAATCGAACAAATGCAATAAATTTCATTGTTACAATTAATTATACGAGATGGATTTGTTTTGTGACTAGCAAAATTGGAATCTGTGACTCTGAAATCAGCTACAAGGGTCGGTCCAGTTTTTTTTTTGCCACTACTGTACCTTCAGGTTCGTATGCAAAATGAAAGATGTCACGTGAAGGGAGCTCTGTTCATTCAGAGTTTAATGGGTGCGGGTTTTGTATTGTTTACTGCATTCTAATAGGTTGTTTCGACATAGCATGCCTATTTTCTGTTTAAAAATTAAACCTTTTGTAAGGACTTAATTTAGGATCTAGCGAGGGTACTGTGAAGATGTACATAAAATGTCGCCAATAAAATCTGCAACTTCGCATGTGCTTGTAAAAGACTTCGGAAATGACTATATATTATGGTTCAGATGTGTAAGTTAGACATAAAAGATAATATCGTCATGATTTAAAAAAACATTGTGACTCTAAAACACACAACTACAGTAACGTTCGAAATTGTTCAAAGGTTTGATTTCGGATCAATCCAATTTTTATTGTGACTTATGTCTAATGCTGATAAGTTACGTGAGAATATTCCATTCTATAAGTTTTAGAACCCACATTTTAGACATTTTATTGAAAAGTATACGTCTAGAAAATTGCAGACTCCAACAATCATGCATAAACAATATTTTACCCCCTTCTTATGAAATAACTTTAAATTCTATAGGATGAGCTATTGGTAACAATAAAAAGTTTAGTCTAAGCTAAAACTGAAGAGTGTCTGTGACTGTATTTACTGTCTAGTGTGACCTTATTTATTGACTAGCCTGACCTTACTTACTGACTGGTCTGAATTTATTTACTAACTGGTCTGATCTTATTCACTGACTGGTGTGACCTTATTTACTGACTGGTGTGATCTTATTTACTGACTGGTGGGACCTTATTTACTGATTGGTCTGACCTTATCTACTGATTGGTCTGACCTTATCTACTGACTGGTGTGACCTTACTTACTGACTGGTGTGACCTTATTTACTGACTGGTGTGACCTTTACTGACTGGTGGAACCTTATTTACTGACTGGTCTGACCTTATCTACTGACTGGTCTGACCTTACTTGCTGACTGGTCTGACCTTACTTACTGACTGGTCTAAACTTATTTACTGACTGGTCTGATCTTATTCACTGACTGGTCTGACCTTATTTACTGACTGGTCTGACCTTATCTGCTGACTGGTCTACTGGTCTGACCTTATCTACTGACTGGTCTGACCTTACTTACTGACTGGTCTGAACTTATTTACTGACTGGTCTGATCTTATTCACTGACTGGTGTGACCTTATTTACTGACTGGTCTGAACTTATCTACTGACTGGTCTGGCCTTACTACTGACTAGTCTGACCTTATTTACTGACTGATCTAACCTTATTTACAGACTGGGCTAACAGTATTTACTGAATGATGAACTAACTGAAATAACCAGACTTACTGACTGGACTTGATGAATGATGAACTAACTGAAATAACCAGACTTACTGACTGGACTTGATGAATGATGAACTAACTGAAATAACCAGACTTACTGACTGGACTTGATGAATGATGAACTAACTGAAATAACCAGACTTACTGACTGGACTTGATGAATGATGAACTAACTGAAATAACCAGACTTACTGACTGGACTTGATGAATGATGAACTAACTGAAATAACCAGACTTACTGACTGGACTTGATGAATGATGAACTAACTGAAATAACCAGACTTACTGACTGGACTTGATGAATGATGAACTAACTGAAATAACCAGACTTACTGACTGGACTTGATGAATGATGAACTAACTGAAATAACCAGACTTACTGACTGGACTTGATGAATGCCGTCCCTAATAACACAGTTGATGTCAACTGTAGGAATTTACTACCAGTATCCAGTTTGTGTCTTAGTAATATAATATGAGGCAGTAGTTTTCCATTCCTTTCGGTACTATTGGTATGAATGGTTATTAATCACGAAGGCATGGTGGGAGGATTTAAAAGACGAAAAGATGGAACCCCGAGGGAAACTCCTTGAATGCCTCAAATTTTCCAGCTAGATCTTAACGGAAGCAGAACTCATATTTTCGCTGTGAAAACCTCTAGCACCACTGCTAATGATAGGCTATAGTTATTGTGAAATATTACATTAAGAACAGTAATGAAATTTAGTAGTATTTGGAAATAATGTGGCAGTGTGTATCAAATTCAGGATATACGCTGCTTTGCCATGAAGGAAATGAAGTGACTAAAATCCTCAGAAAAGAATACATGTTTAGATTCGATCTGGGGACTGTAGAATGCAGAACATTTCTTCCTTAACCATGTTTACAAGACACATCACCAACAGACTTGTGTCTTCATAGACCAGCACACTTCATGAAGTTTTAACACAAACGTTGAGCCAAGTTTCAGTATAGAAGAGAAGTTTGCCGAGGGTTCCGGGAGGAGGAAGGGGGCGGAGGATGGAAAATTGGGATGAAAGAGTGAGCGAAGAAGGGTAGATAGCAGCGCAAGGGAAGATTCCACGAGAAGAAATGTGTGTGTATAGATGGTTGCGCCCTCGTTCCCAGAGCTCGTTCCTGCCTCCCCATAGACTGGCTGTACGGGCCGCCCGGGGAGAGTGTGACGTAGAGGTGCGATACCATTGCACCATAAAGTAGCAAAAAGGGGGAGGATTCCAAAATGTTGGCTGGGCTTACTCAAAAGTCCCACCCCATACACTTGGATAGTTGACGACGTTCCTCTAAGTTACAGAGCGAGACGGAGAAAACGCGGAGTGGTGCAGTGTAAAAAAATGCAGAGGCAGAATTTAGATGGATTGCATACAAACGTCACAACGAGATTGTGGTCGTGAAGTTGTGGACGTTATTGGCAAATCTCAACAGAATCATCCACCACCACCACCACCACCACCACCACCACCACCAACACAAACATTGTCACCACCACGACCACCACCACCAATGTTATGAGTATTATAATCAGTGGCGCCAGCTTATATAGGCCCGTGAGGTCAGAGACCATCCAATAATTTGTGTTAATATTAATAATAACAGTAATAATAATAATAATAATAATAATAATAATAATTATTATTATTATTATTATTATTATTATTATTAATGATATTCTTTAATTTAACTAATAACTCAAATGTTTGAGCCCACCCAATGTTTTCCAAAAGTTGTTGCCATTGATTTCATTGCCGCCACCACCACCACCACCACCACCATCAGTGTTATGAGTATTATGATCAGTGGCGCCAGCTTATATAGGCCCGTGAGGCTAGAGACCATCCAATAATTTGTGTTATTATTATTATTATTATTATTATTATTATTATTATTATTATTATATTAATAATAATAATATAATAACAATAATGATGTTCTTTATTTTAACTAATAACTCAAATGTTTGAGCCCACCCAATGTTTTCCAAAAGTTTCCGCTACTGATTTCATTACTATCACCACCACTACCACCATCAGCACCATCATTAGCATCACCATCTCCAACATTATCACCACTCTGTCCATAATTCTCTCCATATGCCATATTTGTTAAACCAAAATCATTTTTCGATTACATTAATTAATTCATTCATAGTTTTCTGCCCAAGGTAGGTCCTTCACTGTAAGCCCAGCATTCTGCAATCCTTCTCTTTTTTTGCCTTCCTCTTAGTCTCCGCACACTATCCATATAAACCTATCTTTATGTCGTCTATCGTCTGATATCTTCTTCCGCCCGAACTCTTTTTCCCGTTCACCATTTCTTCCAGTGCATTCTTCAGTAGGCAGTTTCTTCTCAGCCCGTGACCTAGTCAATTTCTTTTTCAGTTGCAGCATTAGGCCTATTCTTCCTTCACCCACTCTTTGTAGCACGGCTTCATTTCCTATTCTGTCTGTCCATTTCACACGCTCCATTCTACTTTATATCACATTTGAAATGCTTCTAGTCGTCTCGCTTCTGTTCATCGTAATGCACATATTCCTGCTCCATACAATACCATACTTCACACAAAGCACTTCACTAGTCTCTTCTTTAGTTGTTTTGTTTTTCCAGAGGTCCGCAGAAATTGCTTCCTTTGCCATTGCTATCCTCCTTTTGACTTCCTGGCTCATGTTACTATTCACAGTACATTCCAGGCAGTTAGAGCTGTCTACTTGTTCTACTGCCTCATTTCGAATTCGCACGTTTATCTTCCTTCCGATAACCATAGTCTTCGTATTGTTTGTATTTATCTTCATCCCATGCTGCTCACAGCTATCATTAGGTCCGGTAGCAATTTTCGGTTACTTAAGCCTACTGTTATTTGTCCCAGCTTATAGGTGATTCATGGCGAATATCGCCTAATACCATCTCGCTATCACCAATTGCATCGACGCTAAATAACCATGCACTTGATAAGCGTAGTTAAATAACAGAATAAAAAAACAAGCCACTTTTCTGTTCTGTCAAGCCTTTTAAACATAAAGAAATAAAATTGTGAATAGTTGACCATCATTCATCTTGTGAATATGTAAGTTATTAGGCAATTATAGTGATATTTAAATAATAGTTATGATACTAATATAATAATAATAATAATAATAATAATAATAATAATTTGAATCAAATCGTTCATTAAGAGGATTCGGAACGCCATATTCTTGTAATATGAAATTGGCACCCATTTTCTCAGAGTTTCTCAAATATAGAATAATACTATCATTAATTAAAATTTGGACCGGCTCTTGATGTGAGTCCACCTGTATGTAGGCAACAATTGAGACAGGGAAATCAAAAACTTCCTAATTCCAATAAATCAGATTTTACAGGAGAGATAAAAAACTTATCATCTGTCTCTTACTAACTTTAAATATTATACATTTACCTATTAATATTGTGTAAAATTACATTATCAGTTAAATACTTTAAAACCTAAATTTTTACATTATCTTACGCTACAATTTGAAATAAACACTGCTGGAGTTAGGGGTTTTCTGACTTCCACAGTGTATGAATTAAGAAATGTGAATAAATATAAGCCACGTGAAGAAGAAATATAAGTATAATATCCTAATTCCCTTATGAAACATTGAAATATACGAACAAAAATTGAACTTTATTATTAAGATTAACATTACTACGTTTTTTTTAATTTCAAATATATGAGACAAAGTCACAAATTACCATAAAGCACATCAAAATACACAAATAAAATCACAAACAATATTAAAATGTTAACACAGTCTGATTCATGTTACAAATTCCGTATTTTCTCTCATTCTCATGTTCTTCCTGTGCATCTACGTAGATTATTACTGTCCAAAAACAAAGTTTGATAATACATCCTACTTTCTTCAGAAACAAAGCATTAAATTTTGCAAGTCCTTTTGCTTTATTCTTTCAATGAGAAAGCTGAATGGTACTTTTGTTGACTGAGAAACGATGCATCTGTATTGGGTTTCTGGAAGTTAAATCGATTCCATATTGTGTCTTTCATAGTCTTACTTACAAGGATTTCATACATTTTGTGAGATTCTGAATATCTTTATCACTTTACTCAGCTGGTTGAGCGATAGTGTTGTCACCTAATGGGAAATTAAGCTTGGAATGCAAAAACTCTCTTATTCCATGGACTAAGTGGAGTTCTGACTTCCACGAGTTTTAAAACAGCCCCCAGAATGCAGATGAATGTCGAAATTAGTGTATTCTTGCCTTCCCCGCATATGGGACAAACTAAAAAGCACTATACATAGCCTACCATAACTCAATGTTGTAAAAAATTGGGTTAGTGAGTTTTTGATCTCCCTGTCTCAATTCCGCACGACCGTTCACAAGTAACATACATTATTACAGATGCTCTTGTTTACTGCACATGCGCAGTGTGTTGTAAGCGAAAAAATAAGGGAGCTCCAAATTTTGTTTTCGTATCTGTACAGTATCTTATTCACTGTCTTCAGTTTTAACATATAATTTGTTACATGTTAAATTTATGATTAGTCTACATTAAAAACAATTTAGGTCTTGAAAAGTAAGATTAGCCCTATATGTTGTAGTAGTTTACTTGCGAATTCTAAATAAGGCATTAGAGCAAGTGCACAGCTTCATATACTTGGGGTGTACTATAAGCAGTTAACACAAGCTGCTGACAAAAAGTCAAAAGGAGAATAGCAATAGCAAAGGAAGCTTTTAATAGAAAAAGAAACATCTTCTGCGGACCTCTGAAGAAAGAACTAGTGAAGTGCTTTGTGTGAAGTGTAACATTATATGGGGGAAGAAATGTGGACATTACGACGAAGTGAAGAGAAGCGGCTAGAAGCATTTGAAATGTGGGTAAACTATGGAGTAAGATGGAGCGTGTGAAATGGACAGACAGAATAAGAAATGAAGCTGTGTTGGAAAGAGTTGTTGAAGAAAGAATGATACTGAAACTAATCAGGAATAGGAAAAGGAATTGGCTGGGTCACTGGCTGAGAAGAAACTGCCTTCTGAAAGATGCACTGGAAGGAATGATGAACGGAAGAAGAGTTCGGGGCAGAAGAAGATACCAGATGATGTATGACATAAAGATATGGATCATATGCGGAGAGTAAGAGGAAGGCAGAAAATAGGAAAGACTGGAGAATACTGGATTTGCAGTGAAAGATCTCCCCTTGGGCAGAACAGTATGAATGAATGAATGTTGTGTTATTTTTCAATAGTTACTTTGTACATGATTATTTAAAAATTAATCTACATATGAGTACAATTTCACCATAACATATTTAAAGACGTACGTCTAGGCTAAGTCTCGAAATCCATTGCAGCACTAGCCAGAGTACATATATACAGGCGGCATAAGAACTGGAATTAACTCATAAGTGTAAGAGCTTAATGAAAAGTGAAATGTTAGTACTGGAAACTGTAATACGTTAGTGGCTGTAGATTTTTATAACAAAACGTTGATATAAATTCCACTATTAATATAATTAAAATGCAATACACATTTTCAGACAGAGAAAATATGGCCTGAAACGGATATAATTTGTTGTAGTCTTGGTATTTCGAAGCGAGAGAACAGGATTCAGTCAAAGAGAACGTAAAAAAAGAGCGACAGAAGGAAGATACTATGACCAGTTTTCTGTCTCAAAATAATAGCTGGAGACACAACCTTGGTTGAAAAGAATAACAGAAAACATTAAAGCATTGCAAAAACTCTTATTTGATATCACAAGCACAGATAGCAGAATATTTTCGTCTCAAATGCATGTAGCAAAATGGATTTAATTACGGCTAATTTGAAAAAAAAAAAAATGTGCACACTATAAACTACAAGTAAATAACGTATACTATTCCTGTTATTTGCCGCGATCTTGTACCTAATGTATGTAACGTATAAATGCTGCAGACATGATATTCTATTCAGCGGCAATTATGCTTATATTAAAAAATAACAACAAAACTAAATTAGTTCTAGCGGAATAAAAATCTCGAACATTTCTCATTACCACAGCTGTACCGGCGTTTGAAACCACGCCTGAATTGTTGTCTATTGGCTTGAAAATATTTTGGCTCATAATGTACAGAACTTGATGATAATGTAGCACCATTACTACTCGGCTTGTGTATTTATTAAACTCCATTTCAGATGCGTGTCCCTTTTTATGCAAATTAAACGCAGTGACATTTTTACTTGCGTAGTATGTTAAGGTAAAGAGAGAAATGGGTATTTGATGCCAATGTTGGAATTGAAAGTTATTGTATTGTAAATTAAGATTCTAGCCAACGAGCTCGGAAAGCTTATAAAATATGCTTGTGTTTTAGTCTTCCTATCAGATTTCAACATCTAGGCCTATATACTATCGGAATATTGCTATTTGGCGGAAAATGTTTGTAAAATCATGAGAAAATTACTGATTATGTTTCAATTCTTTCACAGTTGAAAGGGAAGTTTTGATGTAGGCTTACTGTAGAGTGATGGTGAAAGGTAATTTGTTAGGCAACTATTATTATTATTATTATTATTATTATTATTATTATTATTATTATATTATTATTATTATTATTATTATTATTATTATTATTATTAGTAGTAGTAGTAGTAGTAGTAGTAGTAGTAGTAGTATTATCCCGCACCGTAACGTCGTGGTCGAAGACAGTGATGCTCATTACGCGGCCCATGAGCCACATGCGGCTCTCGAAGACATTTATTACAACTCTTGAACTAATAAAGTACTCGTATTAATGATTATTAGAGGAGAAAAATTCGCTCTGGCGCCGGGGATCGGACCCGAGTCCTTGGTTCTGCGTACCAAGTGCTCTAACAACTGAGCTACGCCGAAGTTCAATCCACAGCACCGGATCAATCCCTCTCCTCTAGTGTTTTTCCCTTTGTGGCCTGACTCCAAGTTCGACATATAATATGTTGAAATATATTAAGTCAACTGCGCACTCAATTGAGTGACTTGGTGGCCGGGATTCCAAGTAATATACACTGTTGAGCGAAGAATCTACGTGAAGATTAATTTTTGGTCCTACAGACTATATCTGGTACGTATAACCAAGGTCCCTGGTTCGATCCCCGGCGCCGGAGCGAGTTTTTCTCCTCTAATAATAATAGTTACCATAACAGATATATTCTGTAGGACCAAAAATTAATCTTTAAGTAATGAAGTATTACTATTACTAGCTAGATTAAACTTTGGTTACCCTGCATCACTACTGCCAGTAATTTTTTTTAATTACGGTTTATTTAACGACGCTCGCAACTGCAGAGGTTATATCAGCGTGCCGGAATTTTGTCCCGCAGGAGTTCTTTTACATGCCACTAAATCTAGTGACATGAGCTTGTCGCATTTAAGCACACTTAAATACCATTGACCTGGGCCGGGATCGAATCCGCAACCTCGGTCATAGAAGGCCAGCGCTATACCAACTCTGCCACCCAGGGCGACTACTGTCAGTAAAGGTGTTCAACAATGACACGTATTTGTTTTCTATAAAAATAGTAGTGTCATGTCTGATGTTCCTGTTATGTCTCGATATAATAAAGGGTTATAAACAGGGAACGGATTTATATGGACTAAAAATATATGAAATATGTAAATATATATGTAGTTATTTTTACCAAAATATGGAATTAAATATGGATTTTTACCAAAATATGGAATTAAATATGGACTTAAAATTATAAAAAAATGACTATGTACGTTAAATATTGGTACATTTTAATCAAACTAAACAAAAAATATAATGGACGTACCTTATCTTCCAATGTAGTTTCAACAAAACACAATTTTTATTGTCTGTTACCATAACAATAGGTTACAAACATTTCTTTCAAGTGCTGAAAAGTGAATCTTCTTCTATTGTCTCTGAGGATAGATTTATACTGACTAAAAGAGCGTTCGACGTCACAAGAAGTAACTGGTACATAATTCAATTTCACAATGTCTGCTGGGGATAAGTCCAAGTTAATCTTCACTGTTGATTCACCACTCATCACAGCAACAACCTTTTGTAGTTCTTCATATCCAGGGTTTTTTGAAAGTACAGTGTCCACCTTAGCTCTTACTGCATCTGCAACTTTACCTCTACCACGATTCAGTTGTTCCACAGTACTATTTATAATTTCAAAACTTTCAGATAGTGAAAGGTGCCTATTTTGGAGACTTTTGAGCGTTTTTATGATGCATGAAAATGTATGCTGAATGTGAGCTAAGTCATTCTTCACACTTATGTCACAGGTAACTGTTTTCGCAGTATCAATTGAGACAGCATCTTCAGAGTCCAATGCAAGGAGAACATTGTTAATAGAGTCTATATGTTCGGCATAATATTCAACTGCTTCTAGCCATGTACCCCATCTAGTTAAAATTGGCTTTGGTGGCAATGGAATTTCAGGGTACATTTCTTTCAACACGTTAACTCTACTGGGAGCTTTGAGAAATACTTTTTTCACTGATGAAATCAACAAATCTACTTTAGGGAAATTGTCTCTGACCACTTCTGCCACACGATGAAATGCATGCGCCACACAAGTAAAATGAGTCAATTTAGGATATACAACAGATAATGCTTGTCCAGCTTTGACCATATAAGGGGCAGCATCGCTAATAAAGAATAACACATTATCGTACATAATACCCTTTGGCCACAGGATACCCATAGCTTCGTTGAACAGTTTAACTATAGTTTTGTTATTGCACTTTTCTAGAACATCACAATGTAAAAGAATTCGTTCAGAATATTGTTCACTTAACAAACCGATAACTACATTACCAACAAGTCTACCTTCTTTGTCGGGAGTCTCATCAATGGAAACCCAAATTGAACTATCTTTAATTTCATCTCTTATCTTCTGTATTGTCTCATCGTAGATGGATGGAGCATACGTCTTCCTAAGTGTTGACTCATCCGGGATTGTATGTTGAGTATATTTTTCAAGGAATTCCCTGAAGACCTTATTCTTTAGTTTGTAGAGAGGAATATCAGCAGAGATGAGAGAACGGTACAGGTCGATGTTAAACTCAGATCTTACATTCGATGTTGTTGGTTGTGTTAAAAACAATTGTCTCTGCTTGGAATTTAGTTGTTTGTTGGCCTGATGTTTACTAGTTGTAATGTGTTGTTGCACCAGGAACTTTTGTGTAGATGATACTGCACACTGACACAAATTACAAAATAATATTTTATTGTCAGTTGATAAACCATCTTCTTTAAATTCTGAAATGTAACTTGTTAGTTTTGATTTTAAATTGACTGAATGACGTACTTTTGGCATATTTACCGTCTTTATAGTATGATTTACAAAACTGAACCTATGTGTACTCTGACTGGCATTTAACTGTTGAGCTGCACAACTGAAGTCTGTTAAAAATTTTAAATTAAATTAATACAGTTTTGTAACTTACTTTCCCATTGTTGATAGGACTGCTAATTTTCAAATAACTCTGATGTTAAAGGGATTACTGAACATGTGTTTAAATCTCTATTGTTGAAATGTATTTTTAAAAGTTAATGGAATTTTGTTTTGTTTTATTGTTAAACCTAATATAATATGGACTGTTTTATATGAAATATGGAAAATATATGGAAATTAACGAAAATATGTACTAAACTCTAAAATATGGAAAAATATGGAAAATAAAAGTAGGATTTTTCAACCCTACACATTGTGAAACATAAAGATAATGCAAAATATAAATTATATTAGCTTTATAAGTAAATATGTATTTACATATAAATCCTTTCCCTGGTTATAAATGTTTTATCTCAGTACACATTACAATAGCGTACATTCAAATTTTGATAAGTATCCAAAAACATTCTCAATCAAGGGTAGAAAAAATGAAAATGTTAAAAATGTTCGTAATATCTCAACAAAAAGTAATGTATTCCACTATACATAAAAACGAATTGACAACAAATGCATCGTATCACGTAGCAAAAATTAAGCCATTTACTCATGCAGAGAATTTAAGGAGTGCCTTATAACTGTATGTGACACTTTATTTTCTAAATTACCAAATTGAAAACAGATTACAGGTGAAATAAAACAACAAATGAACCTGTTCGTATTGATATGATTTTGCAGAAGAGTAGCAGAGTCCGTCCTTAAACTTCAAGTTAGTTATTTTCTATTTAAATAATAATAATAATAATAATAATAATAATAATAATAATAATAATAATAATAATAATAATAATAATAATTCCAAATACAATAATTAAAAATCTGTGTATTTTGTTAAGTTTCAATACTGTGAAATGCATTATGGCTCTCAGCAAATTACTATTTATCATTTTTGGCTTTCCGAGGAATTTCTAGTGAGTACCACTGGTCTAAGGCATCATGCTTGCACTCGTGTTGCGGAATGCGTGTTTTCGAGTCCTCATGGGGAAGGAATTTTCTCATAAAATTTCGGCCAGCGTATGAGACAGCTACCCACTCAGAATCGTGATGAATCTGTGGAGCTACGATAGGTAGGTAGCGATATCCGGTTATGAAATCCAGCTATAACGAATGGGGTGATCATCGTGGTAACCACAAGATGCCTCAGTTCTAGTTAATGATCGTGCATCTCTGCTGACATATCGATCGTCTAGTTCAAAAGTACGACAACTAAAAAAAAAAAAACAAGTTTTGAGATATCTTCAGTTGAAAGTTTCAAATAAATCACCTAGAAAGGAACAGTGTTCTGGTTCATAACCACGACAATTAGAAATGAGTCAGTATTCAGGACGAGTTTATCACTATCGAAATGTACTAATAATGAATTAGTAAAGTCCATAGTTATAATTACTTCTAAAACAGTTTATTTCGTTTTCTTTTATTTTTGGTTGTAAATATGACTTATCTCAATATTGAATCGGAAAGAGCTCCGAATGGGGCTTCCAGTAGTATAAATAACTAAAAAATGGCAATTTTTTAGTTCTCGCACTTTTGAACTGGACGATGGATATGTAAACGTGTAGTCGGCTTTAGCCCTTCATGGAATGTTGCGCGATGAATTTAATTTTTCATTAACTTATTATTGTACAAAATGTTTCTCTGTTATACTTACACTGGTGCCCATTAGAGTACTTTGGCTGTCATAATAGGCAAGCTATCACAATGTAAAATATTAACTCTTTTGTTATCTTTAAATTGCTGGTATAGCCTACAGGTTGAACCGTAAGTAATGTAGTTAACAAAAATAAAAAACATGATACTTTATACGCTCTTGCTTCCTTTCATTATTCTATCTTATTCCCCACCTACCCTCATCCATTTAATATTTCCTCCTTACTGTTTCGTAGTCTCGTGTAACCGTCACCTTTCCTATCCTTAGTTTCCTCATTATTTACCTCCTATCTTCGCCCTATCACTATTCTAAACTTCCTAACTTCTGCTCTCCTCTATCTATTCACGTGTCTACGAACTATCCTCTATTTCATAGACCCAACTCTCGTTATTTTTTTACATTCTTACCTTTAACATTCATTGCACTTCTATCTGTTCATCTTTGCCTTTATTACAATGGTCCACTTTCGGTACCAGTTCCTATTCAAAACTAATTCACCATTGTCGTCTCTAAGTCTCATTTTCTATTTATCTCTTCTGCAGATGGGCAACTTATGAAGTTGTAGGCCTAAAGTCATTAATATTTAGGCTATTCAATCTTCTTTTATCTCAAACCCTTTGCATTAACACGGATTTCAATAACAATCGAGCTTCAGGGTACCAAACTCGTCCCATAAAGTTCTGAGTATTTCCCAGTAACTACCAGGCAATTAAACAACTAGGCTAAGACTGATGCCCATGTGCATTAACGTCGGTTAGTATAACCACCGGTTAAAATTGTCACCTAATCTTTGCTTAAGTATTTTATGGTGCATCGACCTCGGTTAAGACTTAAATTGCAGGTTAACCACAGTAATCTCTAACCGGCCATATTCGAGAGGTTAAAGGAGATAACCAGTGATTAGTAGAGCAAGTAAAACAAAATGGCAGCCAGAGCTACAGGTGATTATTTCGAAGACGATTATTATTGTGCAATACTTGAATTACTTGGATAGAGATGACGGTGAGCGTGAAGTTTCTTTAGTGGAAAGAGAGAATTCTTACGAGGAATTAGGTGACAGAAACTTTCAGGAGGGATTTCGTTTATCAGTATATACAGTATAATTTCTGCTGCAACAAACGGATCATTTGAAATAACACAAAAACAGTTGTATCTCCTATGGATCGGCTGCTTACATCACAATTCTATGCAACTGTTATTTTCTGTATTTTATAATAATAATAATAATAATAATAATAATAATAATAATAATAATAATAATAATAATAATAATAATAATAATGGATTATTTTAACTGGCAGAGTTAAGACCATTCGGCCTTCTCTTCCACTCAACCAGTATGATAGAAAATTACTACAATGCTATGAATATAACATAATTAATACAATACAATACAATACAAAGCAATACAATAATACAATACAAGACAATATAATACATAATTAATATAATACAATGACAATTCTTTTCATCTTCACAACACCAATAAAATAATTATGTAATAATAATAATAATAATAATAATAATAATAATAACTCGAATATCTCTTTCTCTATGTCACTGGCTGAACAAAGAGAGGTTATGGATGGATCTCAGAATAATGCACAGTTCCCTGTTGTAAATGGGATCCTGGATCGTATAAAAATTCCTAATCATCTGTATCATTTTCCTTTATGGATATTGCGCATCTTTTTTATATAATATATTCAAATATAGTAATTAAGTCTATCAATAATTCAACCTCATATTGGGATACAATCATTTTTGCATTCAATTTCCCATTTTGTACGATTTTAACCTAACCACTGAAAAACAAAGAAATACAACTCGCAAATATAACAGCGCCCAAAGGCAAACAAATGCAACGCGAAAATGTAGGACACGTTCGTTTCGATGTAGAACAGAGTAAGTGCAGTCGTTTTTAGACGTTACTATTAGCTTTGCAGAGGTATGGATGCTTTCCTTTAGTCATTTTGTAAAAACAGTGCAACATCATAGACTTTACTCTGATTAAATGAGATGTCAGCTAACCACGTTTAAGTAATCGGTTAGGCCTACTGTTTAACCGTCGTTTCGTAATCTATGATTAGTGCGTTTTTAACGGAGATCGATGTACTTCGCCGTGATACTGTTTCTTCGTCTTTATCTGGCATCGTTTTCAGTTTGTCCGTGGGCAAGGGGAACAACCTGTGGTTAGCGGAATCCCGCGCTTGTCCGTCCCGGTGCAATATCCGACGTCGTTGACACGTTATGTTCACTGGCACGCACGTGGAGACACATAGTCGACCCATTCCATGCAATGTAAGATTTCTTTCTCCCGAGTAAGATATAGCTATTACAGACAAGTCGAGAGAAATACGAGACAGAAACACACACGACGGTTTGGAGCCGTCTGGAGGTCACACGTCTCCGAAGACGATGAAGGCCAAAATAGAAAATCGCTAATCACACGTTCAAATATATATTCCAACACAGGAGGTTTTATTCTTCTATTCGTTCCTCTTCCGCTACTTTTATTTTTCTAATTATTAACCTCTTTCCATTCCTCCATATATTCTTTTTGCGTGGTCTGTGTCCTCATTTTTCTCCTACCGGTACTTCTTCAACTGCCCTTTGTCCTCCACTCTGGCTCTTAACGTTCTCAGCTATCCTTTCCTCATTTCTAGTATATTTTCCTCGCCCTCTTCTCTTCTCCTATCAATTTTTCCTCGTCATAACCTCCTCGTTTCCATATCCTACAAATCTTCATATTTGTTCTTCTACTTCTTGGCCATTCTCTATGTCAGAGCTGGGCACCATGGGGAGCCATATGACTTCTCTTCAACCCCTTTCTTCCCCGCCGAACACCGCGCAGCGTTTATGCCGTTACGAATGAATATTAAGCGTCCCCGTTTAGAATCTGGATTCCCTCCTGGTGCCCAGCCCTGCTCTAAATCTAGCCTTCTTCTCCTCCGTTCTCACCTCGTTTCTTGTTCCTACTTTCTCTCCTCCTTTCCTCTGCCTCAGTTTCCTCTCTGCTCTTTCCCCATTCCCTTCCTTCTATCTTTTCTGCTTTCTCCCAACTTCACCTTTCTTTTTACCTCCTTTCTCTATTCTCTCTCATTTATTCGTCTACTACTGCTACTTCTACCACTATCACCACCACCATTCTACTTCTACTACTGCTACTACTACTACTACTACTACTACTACTACTACTACTACTACTACTACTACTACTACTACTACAGTTTATCGCTATGAAGTAACGGTTAGCATGGCAGATCGTGAAACGAGCGGGCCCAGGTTCAAATCCTGATTGGGACAAGTTAACTGGTTGAACATTTTGCGGGGTCTTCCCTCAACCCATTAACCCTTTCTTACCTATAGATACCATATGGCAATAATTAACTTTATGGCATTTATATACTTGTGTGTTACATATGAAGGTAAATTTTGCTGGATAACTTCTATTTCAATACATTTTCATCAATATAGTTTTGTTTCAAATGTTGCCACTCCCGTAACTTGGTCACTGAATTGGTCCTAATACAGCTATTTGTTTCAACATGGATTGCTTGTAAATTTAATTTGGGTTAGAAAGGGCTAAGAGCAAACGTTGGATAACTTTCGAGGTTGGATCCTGAACTCATTTCGGTGGCATTACCACCTTCATTTTACTCAATTTAATTTTCATTACCTAGATGTTGATACAGCGTCGTAAAATAACCCAATAAAATAAAAAAAATTCATTTCATTTCATTTCATTTATTGTATTGCATAGATCTTACATTAACATTGAAACTTTAAGATGTGGAACAAGTCAAAATTTTACAAGATTATAAATTTTTGGCGAGTTGAAGTGAGGTGAGGCCGAGGACACGCCATAGACCACCCGGCATTCGGGGAAAACCTCGGAAAATACAATCAATTAGGCCGAACGGGGATCCAACCCAAGCCCGAGCGCAGCTCTGGATCAGCAGGCCAGCGAGTCTTCCGACTGAGCTACGTTGGTGGCTCTACAAAAATTATATAGTACACAGCAATCAGATGATTAAATTTACAAGCCTAAACAATTATTCATCAGTTAAGCTATAAAATATAATAGCTACATAGTAAGTAAGTTAATTCAATTTAAAAGCATAAACAATTCAATCAGTTGAGGTATACAAAAATTGATAATATATATCATGCAAATTAGTTCAAATTACAAGCATAAAAAATTAATCAATTAAAATATATAGGTTAATAGGTCAATTTAGAGCATATACAATTCATCGGCCAAGCTACACAAAAATGTACAATAGATGTAAACAGATTCATTCAATTTACAAGCACACTTTCGTTAAGCTATATGAAATTTTACAATTCATATCAAGTAGATTAATTCAATTTATAAACATAAACAATTCCTCAGACGCTAGATGACCATTGCAGTTGATAAAGCGTCGTAAAACCAATAAAACATCTACTACTACCACTACACTATCACCACCACCACCACCACCACCACCTCTCCTTCTTGTCTGTTCTCTTCTTGTTTTTTTTCTTCCTCTTCATTTCATTTTAATCTGTTTTCATATTATTTTCGTTTCTATTCTCTTTATTTACTAAATAATTTATTTAATAGATTTATTTATACTGGCACAGTTAAGGCCATAAGGCCTTCTCTTCCACTCAACCAGTATAATAACACATAGCAAATATAAAAATGACTCCCTTCTCTTTTCTATATCTCTCTTCTTATTCTCTAAATTAAAGCCTGGCCTCAAGAAAACAATTTTAATACGACCAGAAACTTTGAGTCTCATTGATTTTGTCACTTTGTAATAGAAAGTTACGGTATAACTCTTCATCTTACTTGTAGAATGAAGTACAGTAATATCACAGAGGTCAGTTGCTTATTTTCTTACATCAGAATATGACCCTTATGTGTTCATTTTTATCTGAATCCGAGGAACAGAGTTAGGTTCGGTCCATGAAACAGTTCCAGCGGGAAACAAAAAGCATCCTGACTGTACTTCACATTACTAACCTTCTAGTTTGCTCTGTGATGTCGTTGACCCACTGCCTGATGATTATATCTGTTAGCATCGTCCTTGGCAAATGGACTATTATTTTTCCCTCTTTACTAAGGGAGTAAGGATGCCAAGATGGGGGTGAACATGAATTCAGACAAGACAAGACATGGAGATGACTGTACACAAAAAACTGGCGGCAGTCACGACTGACATTTGTGAATGAGGGACCAGAATCTTTTTGAGGGGAGAGCAAGGGGTGCAAGAGGGCCGGAGGAGAGGGAACAAAATGTCTTGTGTGTGTGACGTCACAGGTGATGACGTTCCGGAGATTTAATAGCTCGTAAGAGAGCAAAGGAGGGGGTCGTATAAATGGCGGGCTTGCTTGCTTAAAGGTTTTATCTCTGTCGGTTATGTTAAGGTTTGCTATCATGTTCTCCTTTACACTGGATTGACCCTTATTCGAGCCGTGGATGTAGCACCTTCATGCATTAAGTCGGGATATCTGTCTCGGTTAGGTATATATTCTCCATAGCTCACCTTGCGTACAGCTAGAGTGATGGATGCAAGTTCTGTATGATCCAGACAGCGGTAGATAGATAATGGCCGTTTTGTAGGCTGTAACAGCCAGCCAGCACTTTGACGATGACATGAAACTAGCCCTTTCCGCTCCTCCTCCGCAACCGAGAGTGAGGCACAGATTTCTGGCTGTCAGTGGCGGATTTTGCTTTTTTAGAGTGAGATGAGATAGCAGACACTTGACAACAAAAGATACCGGTAATGAATGTGGTACGAGTGGAAAAATTGTAGGGATTTTACATTAAATTTAGTATAACAAACATATCCAGAATATAATAATAATAATAATAATAATAATAATAATAATAATAATAATAATAATAATAATAATTTATTTATTTATTTAATCTGGCAGAGCTAAGGCCAGTAGGCCTTCTCTTCCGCCCAGCCAGACTCTAATTCTAATTGAATACAATTGCTTACATAGTTATTACATTAATATCTAGGCCATAAAACAACATGAAAGTAAATAATGAAAGTTGGATAAGTAATGTTAGTGTGGCAATAATAAACATTGGTAAGAAATAGTGATGATAATAATAATAATAATAATAATAATAATAATAATAATTTTTTATTTTATTTTATTTTATTTTATTTATTTATTTTTATTTTTATTTTATTTATTTATTTAATGTGCTGCACAACAGCCAGTGGCCAATTACAGTTCAGCACAAATATAACAAAAAACATAAAACAAAAATAATAATAATAATAATAATAATAATAATAATAATAATAATAATAATAGTAATAATGAGAATTTAAATATTTATTCTGTGATATAGCCTATATAACCATTAAACATTGAGAAACCTGAAACAGCTATTATTGTTAACAAGAATTGTTAGAAAAATATTTCGTTAGTCTATTCTTAAATTGGTTTGATGTCTGACAGTCCCTGACATTACTCGGTAGCGAATTCCAAAGCCGAGGAACAGACACAGTGAAAGAAGATGAATATGAGGATGTTCGGTGGGAGGGAATGGATAATATTGAGGAGTGTTGTGATCGTGTGTCTACGTTATGGTGGGTGGATAAATTTTGAGAACGAGACGCAAGATAGACAGGAGTGTAGAAATGTAATATGTGAAAGAGAAAGGAAAGACAGTTGATTTTCCTACGATCTTCTAGACGGAGCCCGGACAACATTTCGAGGGATGGTGTTACGTGATCAGCCCGGCGAATATTGCAGACGAAACGGACGCACATATTATGACACGTTGTAGTCTCTGCGCCGAAGTATAGTACGAAATGGAAATATAAAAATTGAAAATTTATTCTTTGAAAAGGTGAAAAAATTCGAATATATTGAAACAACAGTAACAAAATATAAATGAATTCGAGAGAAAATCAAACATGGAATAAATATGGAAAATTCCTGCTATTATTCGGTTCAGAAGCTTTCATCATCCAGTCTGCATTAAAAAAAATGGAAGTTATAATTTATAAAACAGTTATATTACCAGTTTTTCTGTATGATTGTGAAAATTCGATTTTCGCTTTGAGAGAGGAACATAAAGTTCGAGAATAAGGTACTTAGGAAAATACTTGGGCTAAGAGGGTTGAAGTTGGAAGAGAATGGGAAAAGTTACACAACGCAGAACTGCGCGCATTTTAGTCTTCACCTAACATAATTAGGAACATTGAATCAGCGCGGCGTAGCTCAGTCGGTTAAGGCGCTTGCCTGCCGATCTGAAGTTACGCTCAGGCGCGGGTTCGATCCCCGCTTGGGCTGATTACCTGGTTGGGGATTTTTTAGGTTTTCCTCAACCGTAGGGTGAATTCCAGGTAATCTATGGCGAATCCTCGGCCCCATCTCGCCAAATACCATCTCGCTATCACCAATCTCATCGACGCTAAATAACCTCGTAGTTAATACAGCATCGTTAAATAATTAACTAAAAAAACATTAAATCCAGACGTTTGAGATGGGCAGGATAATACTATAGCACGTATGGGTGAATCCAGAATTGCATATAGAGTGTTAGTTGGAAGAGCTGAAAGGAAAAAGAACTTTGGGGAGACCGAGACGTAGATGAGAGGATAATATTAAAATGGATTTGAGGGTAGGAACTGGATTAATCTTCCCCAGGATAGGGACCTTATGCGAGAGCGGGAATGAACCTCGGTTTCTCTAAAAGCCATTTGTAAGTAAATAAGAACAAACATAGGCTATATTAGCAGGTTCTATTATTAAATTATTTAACCCACATCTTGTACGATTATTATTGGAAACGTCAGATGTGTAGGCCTTACAGGTCTTTCCATCTTATAGAAAATGTTGCGTACTGATCCAGTGTTTGTTGTACCCATTGTTTTAACGGAAATACGAGTTGCAGGTTGCGTGTGTCTGTCCACCTCAAGACTCTGTTACCAGAGATATAGAATATAAGGTCTTGGGGGCTTTGGTCCGTGGAGTTTCTCAAGTTTCGTACGGGGATGAGCCCTGGCTCTATCAAGGCTGTGGCAGGATGACCAGCCTGTCGGCGTAGGATTCACGTATGCCACTCAGGCACATCAGACAGGGGAAAATATCGCATAAACTGACATAAACAGCCCCAGTGGGCAGCTATGAGCCTCAGTACTCGTAAATTCAGCCGTCCAGCAGCCGGCTCTAGAAGGCCAAGTCAAGTTTCACTATAGGCTATCTGTAGTTGTGACTTACAAGTTAACGCCAATATGCTTGCACTATAGTATAAAGCCAAGATGCATCTGGCTCGTCTTCCTTAACGACATATAGGAAAGTTGTTTAAGTAATAGTAGAATGGGAAAGCTAACTTCTTGGTTTAGTGGTTAGTGAATTTGGCTGCTACTTCTAATCTGAATGTCTAGGGTTCGATTTATGGCCCTTGTCGGATTTTTACTTGGCTAGGAATTATTCTTTGGTATGTGTGATCTATTGTACGTGTTGTACTTGGTTTTAAGTTTGATGTAATTTAATATAAGCGTGTCACTGACTGATGCATCCTGCCAAAATTCTGCCGACAATTCGCTTAAAAATGAAGGCACACTTATTCAACTGTATAAATTAAATTAATTTAACAGTAGGTACCTTTCAGCCCTGGGAAAAAGAAATTTGATATAGGCCTACATTTCTGTTTTATTCTGCACTTTTTACACTTTCAGAGAGCTGTTTCTAATTAACAGTATTTAATTTAGAAATTTCCAAAATTTTGGATGAAAATTGTGCAATCATTATGCATTTTCCTATTATTTTCCACAAATTAAATGATTCTTTATTTTATGATGTTTTTAATAACTACATGCACACTACAAACTAAAATATTTTACTTATCTCTTAAATTTGTTTTTGTTTTCTTTTTAATTTTAATAAAATGCATGTTTGTTTGAACATTTTCATGACAAAGAAAACCATTTTTAATAGAGAACAACTGTACCAGCAAAGATTCCGGTATAAGTATGTTGTTAAAATTCGAAACCACACAATAATAGTAATAATATAATAATAATAATTTTATATTGCTATAGTAAAGATACTTATTGTTTTTATATATAAAAATCACTCTAGCACCCCCAGAAAGAATACATACTTGTACTCGGAGGGAATTCCAAAAAAACTTTAAAACAAGTAATTAATTATTAATTTCAATATAAAAAGAGAAAAGAAAAACACAGATATTACAGTAATTCAAAATGTATTTTGCCTTCACAAACAAAAATTTCTAATTGATTTTTTTTTTAAATAAGGAGCGTTAATAAATTGAATGTTCGGTAATTTAGCTGTTATCTTGTTATAGAGCCTTGGACAATAGTTACTACTGTTAGGAAAAAGAACTTTGGGGAGACCGAGACGTAGATGAGAGGATAATATTAAAATGGATTTGAGGGAAGTGGTAAACTTCTATGAGGGTAGGAACTGGATTAATCTTGCTCAGGATAGGGACCTTATGTGAGGGCGGGAATGAACCTCGGTTTCTCTAGTAGTACATTTAGGTTCTGTCAAGTATATGTTGCCTGATCTTTTAGTTTTATATTTATGTGAATACAAATTAAAAATATAATGTTTTTTATGTACGAAATTCAATAAGACATTGTTATAAATTTGATGGATATTAAATACTTTAAATTCAGAATACAACAGCTTTGAAGGATAATTAAGAGGTTTATTAAGACATTTTTATTATTATTTCTGTATCAGTGTTATGGGCATGAAAAGCATGCAAAGTCTCATTAAAATTATGTGACAACTTTTGTGGATTATTAAGGGAATCATATGTAGTCTACAGTTTAAAGTTTCGGGAAACTTGCAACAAAAATATGTAAAGAGACGGGGAATCGACGTGCGGATATGTTGAAGATCATATCTCGGACACTATTAGAAATATATAAGAAATTATTTCACGGTAAGAAAGACATTACGTACGTATTTTATATAAAAATGTAAATTGAGAAATGAAACTAAGTTACCAACGGTCACTTTCAACCCAATGGAAAGAATTGCAAATTTTAAGCTGTTCTTGAAATTATAATAATCTATATTCTTTATGTCAAGATTTGCATCAGCAGCTCTATTTTTTTGTAGATCACTTTTTATAACAAATATACCTTGTACAACCTTTCAAATGAAGTTCTACTCTAAGTCATATAAAGTTACCTTGTAAGAATAAGGTTTCTTAGGCCTACACCTGAGTAGAATGTAGCAATCCGCCACTGAGCGAGATACATCACATGGCAGGAAGAACGAAGCAGAGGATGAGTATTCATTTATTTATCCCATAAAGAAAGCCATATTCGTATGGATGAGTGTCTACGTTGTAGTAGGTCGGGGCACTTTTACTGCTGTGACGCAACTAAAGTGTTTTTGGCATGGCATTATTGCAACGCATAGCTGGGAGGGCTGTTCGGTGCTGCCATCTCTACCAAACACACCCACGTGTGCATGCCTTAACTGACAATTGTACAACTCCATGAAAGTATGAAGAAACACGCAGTTCACGTCTGAGCTCGCAGGCTAATTCTGACTGTGATAGAACCAGTCGTCCGTTATCGCTGTCATCATCGTTATGAATAATTATTTTGCGTACTTTATTCTTCCTTTTTCTTCTTATAAATTTAAAAATGTACTCACAGAATATAGAATTAAATACTTAAGCTGATTGTACGCGATCAAATTTTTCTTCTACATCGATACTTCGTAAGAAAACTTGCCATAGATTGTCACACATAGATCAATTGTAATTGAATTATGTAAGCTAAAATGCATATAGAGTGTTAGTTGGGAGAACGGAGGAAAAAAGACTTTTGGGGAGGCTGAGACGTAAATGGAACGATATATTAAAATGGATTTGAGGGAGGTGGGATATAATGGTAGACACTGGATTGGGCCTAATCTTGCACAGGATAGGAACCGATGGCGGGCTTATGTGAGGACGACAATGAACCTCCGGATTCCTTAAAAGCCATAAGTATGTAAGTAAGTAAAATGCTTATATGGGTACCACAATATCATAATAATTATTAGTTTGTAGTTTCTGATGCCACAGTAATTAAAAGATGCGTTAAGCAATATCAATAATAATAATAATAATAATAATAATAATAATAATAATAATAATAATAATAATAATAATAGGGGAGAGTTGGGTAGTATCGGACATCGGCTAATATCGGACAATGCGTTTCTTTCATCTATCACCATATGGTAGTACCTGAATGACATAGTTATGTTTCTGTATGCGACATCACAGAAACGTAACCATGTCAATCAGGTACTGTCACCGTGTGGTAGATGAAAGAAACTCGCTGTCTGATATTACCCGATGTCCGATACTACCCACCTCTCCCCTAATAATAATAATAATAATAATAATAATAATAATAATAATAATAATAATAATAATAATAATACTATATTCCTTTTGGAGGTCATAAAATCGTATGGGGAAATGGAGGCGGAGCTCCATGTTTTCATGACCTCGACACTACATGGTGTGGTCGGCACTTCTTTCCGTCCGGTTTCTACCCCCGGGAAAAATCCGGTAATCGATTTGACAGAAGTCTGATCCACACTGGACAGTTCTGTAAGTTTTGACAACGAGAAAATTCTCATCATCTAGGATTGAACTCTGGACCTTCTAGTCCGTAGCTACTTGCTCTAATAACTGAGCTGCACTGTCACCAATAATAATAATATTAATGATGATAATAATAATAATAATAATAATAATAATAATAATAATAATAATAATAATAATCCTTTCCCTATTAGGCCACAATGCCTGTTACAGTCTTATATTATTTTCCATCCATCTATTCTGAAATTGGCAGAGGGATCTTTTCCTAACAGGGCGGTATAATTTCAGAATTGCCTTCGGAAAACTACTGTTACGCATTCTGTTCACATTATTTATCCAATTTTGTTGATACTGCCAAATGTAGTTCATTACAGGTTCCTTGTAACGTTCCATCATGATGTCCTCATTAATTTTTCTTATGATCAAGTTTTGTGTAACTTGCAGTCTTCATGAATCTCATTTGGCAAGGTATTATTCTATCTAGTAATACACTGTTTTGAAGTCTAGGTTTCGCTTCCGTATGGGAGTACAGGTCAAGAGAATGTTGTAGAGGCGTAAACATTAGTCTGTATTTATATTAAGTTACCTATTTAATTTCGTAAATTATGTTACATATTGCAAATAAAACTTTAGCAAAAAAAAGATAATTAATACTAAAATTATTATCATCATTATCATCATCACCACCACCACCACCACCACCACCATAATCATCATCATCATCATCATCTGAAATTTCCATATTATATTTTTCTACTGATTTTATGAAGATGATAAACTAAGCGTTGTACGTAATCTTTAGAAAACGCCAGTAATGCTAGATCATATATTTTAAGATTTATGTTATTTACAAAATTCAAGTAATATTAAAAAATTACATCCTTAAGCTGAGCTCTCCCAGTTGCAGTGCACTAACGCAATCGCTCACGGAATCTCGAACCTGTAACTCTAAAGCAATATTGCCAACTTCACATGTTATTTTGTCATTCACCTCTTCAATACTACTTATTTTGTAAGAGAATATCCCATCTTTCAAATAGCCTCACCAGAAAAAAATAAGGAATTGTGAAATCGGGTGAACGCGAGGGATAGGTATTGTCTAAGAATCGGGAGATGATGCGTCTAGAGAAGAATCTGCGTAAATTCTACATACTGCGATGAGCTACACGGTCAGTTGTTACGTATTATTGAATCCATGGGCCTGTTGATTCTGTAGCTTCTGAAATTTGGGACTGTAAAAATTATCTATCATTTGTGAATATCATTCTGCATTCATTTTTAGTATTTCAGCATTAGGAATTTAAGAAAGTAAGACCCATGGTACAGAAAACTTCTGATCCATACAATACAACCATTTCAACGGTGTAGACTCTGATGTTTTTCCATTAACCTCTCACGAATTTTCAGCGAACTCTTTTCTGTAGTTATGCTTCTTAAAACAACCTCACAGATCATTATCATCATCTTCTTCTTCTTCTTCTTAGGCCTCTTGTCCTGTTTCGCTTCCTCTAAAATTGATCTCGCCATCTCCTCATTAGCCTTCCATCGACCTTTTCGTTTTTGTATTATTGTTTTATTTATTAATGGCTGCTTTTATAACACATGCAGCTGGCAGTAACATGAGCTGCAGCCAGAAAGTCAAAAGGAGGAAAACAATGGCAAAGGAAGCTTTTATTAGAAAAAGGAGCATTTTCTGCGGACCTCTGGAAAAAGAGCTAAGGAAGAGACTAGTAAAGTGCTTTGTGTGGAGTGTGGTATTGTATGAGGGCAGAAATATGGATATTGCGACGAAATGAAGAGAAACGAATAGAAACATTTGGAATATGGATATGGAGAAGAATGGAACTTGTGAAATGGACAGACAGAATAAGAAATGAAGTTGTGTTGGAAAGAGTGTGTAAAGAAAGAATGATACTGAAACTGGTCAGAAAGAGAAAAAGGAAATGGTTGGGTCACTGGCTGAGAAGAAACTGCCCACTGAAGGATGCACTGGAAGGACTGGTGAACGGGAGAAGAGTTTGGGGCAGAAGAAATCAGATGATAGACGACATTAAGATATATGGATCATATGCGGTGACTGAGAGGAAGACAGGCAATAGGAAATATTGGAGAATGCTGGGTTTGCAGTGAAAGATATGCCCATGGGCAGAACACTTAGCCTATGTATGTATTCCAATCCTTTTTATATTGTCGTTTTATGATTTGTGTAATATTTTCTATGTTTAATTCAGAATATTATATCCTTACTTCTTTTTTATCTGAGAAAATATATCCAGGTAGGCTACATAGGCTATCTAAGGAATTTCATCTCGCCTACCTCAGTTCTCTCTTTTAGTATTTTGTTAGGACCTAACCTTTGCTGCCATATAACAAAGCAGGAATTGCCATTATTTCATAAAATTTTATTTTGATCTATTTTCGGGATTTTTTGTCTAATGTTCGCGAAGCCAGTTACTATAGCCTATAGAAGTAATTAAATGTATTCAATTTTATCATAAATTTTGCTGCTTTTCTCACATGATATGGATCAACGCAGATATTTAAAGAATTTTTCTTATACAACTGTTTTGTTATTTCGATCTATTAGACTACTATTTATACTCTTACAGCTTATGATCCTAAGAATGTCAAAGTTGGTTTCATCACCCATTAAAATATTTTTAAAGCCTGGATCATTCTGTCGTAACACACTATTTCAAACTGATTCTAATACCGTAAAGCAAACTTTGCCACCATCACTATTTTCGCCACGGCCTTCATTAATGAGTAATTCCAAATTACAATTAGAGCTACAGAAATCTCCAATAACCTTTGAAAAGTGAGTACGATGCAGACGAATAAGTGCCCTAACTTTATGAAAGCTACAAGATTAAGAATAAAAATCTCGATATTATATTTGCTCACTTTTATAAATTGAATAGGTTACGTAAGGAAAATGGAAGGATAGTGAAACCACAGTCTAGTATATACAGTCACGAAGCTATAGTTGTGAGGGTGCTAGAAACAATAGCCTGTGCCGGTACTATTTCACATTGTCTGTAATGAGGCTTTAGTAGCGATCCTAGTGGTTAGCAACTATCTATAGATGCATATTTACTACGTATTGAGCTTCGTGACTGTATATAATAGACTGTGGTGTAACCCTGATCCCAGTTCCATCTCATGGTGCTGCCACACTGTCTGAATGTGTGATTTGTCTGGACTCATGAGTTTGGAATGGCTGAGAGAAACATTGGGAGGTGGCTAAGGTGATTCACTCTCGTATAATAATATGCTAATGAGGTAGGATATGACGTTGAAATGGGCGGTGTAGCAGATACCGTTTCTGCCTCATAATTAGAATCCTTGAAGCTGAAGGCTAAATTTCTTCCTCTTAGGTGTTGGTATTGTCATATAATGTATTCGAAGAAATTCACCGTGTGCATCTCACATAACTCGCTAGTGTGACTACTACTACTACTACTACTACTACTACTACTACTACTACTACTACTACTACTACTAACATAATAAACTTTTTCTTCTTCTTCTTCTTCTTCTTCTTCTCCTCCTCCTCCTTCTGCCGAATCAAGGACTCTGTTTTAAGTCCGTTCTGAAGTCAAAGTAAAATTGTTATCTGAATTGCCGTGCCCATCGTTTCCTTCCATCCCAAATCCCGCCTACCAAATGAAATAAAATTAAATGCCCGTATAGGTCAGTTTCTATCTGATGATTTTCCAATTCACTGAGGGCTAAAGCAAGGAGATGTACTATCACCTTTACTTTTTAACTTTCCTCTAGAATATGCCATTAGGAAAGTACAGGATAACAGACAAGGTTTGGAATTGAACGGGTTACATCAGCTTCTTGTTTATGCGGATGACGTGAATATGTTAGGAGAAAATCCACAATCGATTAGGGAAAACACGGAAATTTTACTTAAAGCAAGTAAAGCGATAGGTTTGGAAGTAAATCCCGAAAAGACAAAGTATATGATTATGTCTCGTGACCAGAATATTGTACGAAATGGAAACATAAAAATTGGAGATTTATCTTTCGAAGAGGTGGAAAAATTCAAATATCTTGGAGCAACAGTAACAAATATAAATGACAATAGGGAGGAAATTAAACGCAGAATAAATATGGGAAATGCCTGTTATTATTCGGTTGAGAAGCTTTTGTCATCTAGTCTACCGTAAAAAAATCTGAAAGTTAGAATTTATAAAACAGTTATATGACCGGTTGGTCTGTATGGTTGTGAAACTTGAACTCTCACTTTGAGAGAGGAACAGAGATTAAGGGTGTATGAGAATAAGGTTCTTAGGAAATATTTGGAGATAAGAGGGAAGAAGTTACAGGAAAATGGAGAAAGTTACACAACACAGAACTGAACGCATTGTATTCTTCACCTGACATAATTAGGAACATTAAATCCAGACGTTTGAGATGGGCAGGGCATGTAGCACATATGGGCGTATCCAGAAATGCATATAGAGTGTTAGTTGGTTGACCGGAGGGAAAAAGACCTTTGGGGAGGCCGAGACGTAGATGGGAAAATAATATTAAAATGGATTTGAGGGAGGTGAGATATGATGATAAAGACTGGATTAATGTTGCACAGGATAGGGACCGATGGCGGGCTTATGTGAAGGCGACAATGAACCTTAAAAGCCATTTGTAAATATTATTATTATTATTATTATTATTATTATTATTATTATTATTATTATTCTTTTACTATTATCGTTGGTTGCCTAATGATGACCCTGACGCTTGTTATATCGTAGCTTCACGAGGTTTGCAGGTTCAAATCCTGTGCGAGAACGATGAATCTTAAAGTTACATTTTTATCTCCGGTAAAGGCACGTACTCAATTTGATAGGAGGGCGAGTGAACCTAGGTGTCTTTATGGAACATTAACGAGAAAAAATCCTGCTTTCCATTCCGTAGTAGCCTAATTTGCTTTTTCCTACAGGAAGTTAATATGGAGGCTGAATTCTCAACGAAAAGTATAAATAATTCTGTGTCTAATAATCCGTGGCCGCAGCAGTACATGAAGTGCAAAGCCGACCAGCCAAATAAAGGCCTCACGCCCACATGCCTCATCAGAGGTGAACGATTATCCAACCAATACGGTGTTATCATGTGATCATCAAGAAGATTCCCAAAGTCGTTATAGCTGGTTTTCGTAACCGGAATTAGTTACCTAGCGTAGGTATTCAAATTTATCCGATGCTTTGTGGGCACAAGTCCCATACACTGGCCAACATTTCATCTTAAAATTTCTTTCCCACGAGGACTCGAACCAGTGCGCGGATCCAGGCAAAAAAATAATCTTTACGTAGATGATATCTTAGTCTTAGACCGTAACACTGCGACACGGGACAATTCTATACATATTTACTATAAAAATGTTTTTCTCCAAATTTTTTTGTATCGATAATAACTTCCATGTCTCATTTTTTCGGTTTATTGTACTGTACGTAATAAAAATTCTAATGATATGTGTGGCCTTGTTTTTTGTTTCAAAAATGATTAATTATTTGTTACTAAAACTGTTGTATTTACGTAGATGATATCTTAGTCTTAGACCGTTACACTGCGGTACGGGACAATTCTGTACATATTTACTACAATAAGTTTTTCCCTCCAAACTTTTTGTATCGATAATAACTTCCATGTCTCATTTTTTCGGTTTATTGTACTGAAAGTAATAAAAATTACATAAACAAATTGTAATGAAATGTGTGGCCTTGTTTTTTGTTTCAAATAATGATTAATTATTTTTTTACCACAGTCTACTATATGCAGTCACGAAGCTTGAGTTTTGAGGGTGCTAGAAACAATAGACTGTGACGGTACTATTTTGCATTGCCTGTAATGAGGCAATATTAGCGATCCTAGTGGTGAGCAACTACCTAATGTTTGCATATTTACTACGTACTGAGCTTCGCAACTGTATATACTAGACTGTGTTTTTACTAAAACTGTTGGATTTACGTAGATGATATCTTAGCCTTAGACCATGACACTGCGGTACGAGACAATTCTATATATATTTACTACAATAATTTTTTTCCTCCAAACTTTTTGCATCGATAATAACTTCAATATCTTATTTTTTAGTTTTATTATACTGTACGTAATAAAATTACGTAACAAATTCTAATAAAGTGTGTGGCTTTAAATTGTTTCAAATAATGATTAATTAATTCTTTTTTACTAAAACTGTTGTATTTCTTGTGCATCGTTTCAGGGTAAATTGATACACCGTCGTTAAATATCAGGCTAAAACATCAGAACAAACTAATTCACTTGTTTACAGGTAGAGAGAGGGAAATATGCAGAGAACTGGCACGAATACGTAATTTCAGGCGTGAGTATATACTGTACGTCTAGGGCCGTTTCATACAGATGATACCGATTTATTGCTGTTTCATGTCACTTGAATGTGTTCTTAAATTGTGTTGTGGATGTTGGCTAATGTGGGGAGGCGCGCATAAAATGCACAGCAGAGGAAGATCAGAGTTACAGCATGTAATTTACTCACGGTATTTATACACTTTATTAACATTTCCTCCCACATTATAATCACACTATTTGCAATCAACGACATTTATATCCTAATGTACTACATTGTTCCCATATTAAGATTTATTATTTCCTCTCTCATCCAGCAAGGTAACAAAACTAGCTGTACAAGCCTCGGTTGTATTTTACTTCTACGTTTAACGTCCCTTTTAACTCGCACTGGCTGTTCAGACACACGAGGTGATCGCACGCCGATCATTAAGCAATTTCGGAGCATTAATGAAAAGGAACTAACGTACAGATGGACGAAAATTGTCTTACAGCTACTCATTTTATTGTAATTCCCACAAGATATGTTTTGAAGTGAGCATTCGTCTGTTTTGATAAGAAGCCGTCACTAAATTCCCAAACGCCTTGAACCATGGTCTTAAACTTACAGTATGCTAATCGAGTGCTTCAACTTATGAAAGTCTATGTAAAAAAAAATCTCATACGATTAAAGTTGGAATGCATAAAACAGGCAAATTATTGGTACAAAATTGTAATAATGATGAATTGAGTGTAAAATAGAAACAAAATGGCTCAAAAGTCAGACTGGTAGTGACACTACTGCTGCTGCTGATAGTGATAATGAAGATGATGATGATGATGATGACGACGATGATGTGATGAAGATTCGATAATGACGATATGATTATCGTGATAATGGTGGTGTTGTGATAATGATGATGCAAGAATGATGTGATAATAGTGATGATGATTGTGATAATTATGCGATAATGGTGACGATATAGGCCTAATGACGAGATATGTTGATGATGCGATGACGATGTCGTTGTGATAATGTTGCGACGATGGTAATGATGTGATGATGAGATAATGTGATGATGATTTGGCGATGATAATGATGCGATGATGGTGATGATGTGGCGATGATGAGTCTGTGATAATCGTGTGATGATGGTGATGATGTGATAATGGGACGATGTGATGATGATGTGACTGATAATCATGGAATGATGCGATGATGTGACTAATTAATCATGCGATTATGTGATGTGATTGTGATAATGATGGGATAGTGGTGATGATGTGATAATAAGGTAATGTGGTGATGATTTTTAATATGTACCTATGTTATTATTGCATTGATTAAAGCTGGTTGAATGGAAGAGAAAGCTTTATGATCTTAACTCTGTCAAGAAAATAAAAATTCTATTCTATTATGTGGCTGTGATAGTAATGCGCCGTTGATAATGTGATAATGGGACGATGTGATGTTGATGTGACTGATAATCATGCGATGTTGTTGATGATGTGATGATATTTTGTGATTGTGATAATAATGCGATGATTGTGATGATATGATAATGGGATGATGTGGTTGTGGTGATGTGATAGTAATAATAATCGTGCAATGATAGTGATGATGAGATGGTGATGATGTAATGATGTTGATGTGATAATGGTCATGAGACAGTGATATTGAGATGAGATGATAATGATGGCATGTTGATGATGTGATAATGTTATTGTTGTTAAGACAAAACAGAGACAGAATGGTACTAAGCGCCAAGTTCTTCAAAATACCTAGATTGCTATGAGTCGGTGGGACCCAGTGATTCGTCCGCTGTGACGTAACGGATACCGCCCTAGCCGCTGGATCAGGGTATCGTGAGTTCAAATTCAGCCGAGGGCGATGGATTTCAAAGGACGATAAAATCTTTAGCTTGGCTTCTTCCGAGAAGGAAGTAAAAATGGTAGGCCTTGCTTAGATTTACAGGACTTGTTATAATGCTGCCCCAGGTGTAAGAAATTCTATAATAATGCGCTTTGGAGGACTTGGCCATATTGGTTGAGTTATTCGTGTGTTTATCCATTTTGCCATAAAGATACAAATTTCGTTGTTTTCTACAAATCTATTATTTCTTTTTCTCACCCTTTTCAGTCTAATATCCGGATAGAGCACTTAAAATTGCTATTTCGGTCACTACTACTATTCCGAATAATTTGCATAATTTTTCATTCTGTACAATCATTCCCAGCCCCAAGTGTTAGTAGGACATTTAAAGCTACAATTATATAAATCAATTAAAAAAACAATTTGTGAGCTATACTATGACCGTTATTCCTAATATTTATGGCGCCGTGTAAAAATTCCCTGAGTGAGCAAAGCACCCACTGTCAAGAAATACAACATGATTTATATGTAGGCCCATCTTAAGAAGTTAAGAAGTTAGTTTGAAATATTTGGGTGTGGACTAAGGGTTAAGAACTGTTATGATATATCTTCTGTTCTATGATATTTTCCATTGATTTAACGTAAGCATAAATCACACACACTCCGAAAAAATGCATATAGGGCTAGTCACTTCCGCCTACACGTCATGAAACTAAGTTGGTTGTTAGAGGAATGGAAAAACAGCTGAATACGACTTTTTTTTTTAGGATTGTAAAATGTAAAACAACCCAAGTGTTTAGCTACTTAAGCCTACGTCATAAATTACAGAACAAAATATCGAGGTTTTATTGTTTTGACTTTCATTGGATGGTAGCCACCAAAATAAGTGAAAAATATCCTAACAAAATAGGTCAAAAGAACAATACCTTGGAAATCACAAGGACTTCATTGTTATTGTCAAAGCAAGTGCTCTGTGTAGAATCCATATTTACAGAAAATTCAGTCTTCAGTCATAAAAACGCACATTCATCCAACAATTCTATTTGCACACAAATCTCCTGAAAAGCACTAACAATTCGTCGTTGTAATGTAATGTATCCAAGTCACTGATTAGCCTTGAATCTAGAGCGTCGAATGGCGTCGATCGACCTTAGCGTAAGATTTAAACACTTCACAGATAAATTTTGTGACCTGAATACATCTTTATTCGAGGAACAGTTGATGACAAAATCTATCATTTAGCATTTGAGACTCGTATTCGGAAGGTACCGGGTACAAACCCGGCAAATCTGATTGTGGTTTTGATGATTTTTCTCGGTTTCAAAGGAAAATGCCGGATTGGAAATTTACATATTACCATGATTCATCGCCGCCTCAATCACCGGTATCATAAACATTACAAAAAAATCTAAAATCAGTCACGTGAACACAACCCATCTATAAAACACAATAGAAAAGAGAAACTCAGCAATAGTAACAATGGTCTACTGTTATACACACAGAATCTAAACACGCAATATTACCACATATGTTAAAGCGTGTGTAAATAAACTTGACCAAAAAAAAAAAATCTAACATTTTTAGCGTAACACGAAGTTCAGGAAGTCTCCGCTAGATGCTGCACATGCAACAGCATAGACGTGCTGTCATCTGTTGATTGTTGTGTAATTTCATTGCAAGTGAAAAAGCGAAGCGTTATCTGTACCGAATACTCTGAAGGGAACTTAAAAAATTGTATTACGATTACCGACATTTCTTATTCATATTTAATGCTTTTAAAATATGAGAAACATTTGATAATTTATAAAAAAAACTGGACGAAAAATAGTAGTTAATGTTTTAAAATATGAGATACATTTAATAATTTATTAATTAGGATGAAAAATACTAGTTAATATTTTAAAATATGAGATACATTTAATAATTTATTAATCAGGACGAAAAATAGTAGTTAATGTTTTAAAATAATGAGATACATTTGATAATTTATTAATTAGGATGAAAAATACTAGTTAATATTTTAAAATATGAGATACATTTAATAATTTATTAATCAGGACGAAAAATAGTAGTTAATGTTTTAAAATAATGAGATACGATAATTTATTAATCAAGACGAAAAATAGTAGATAATGTTTTAAAATATGAGTTACATTTGATAATTTATTAATCAGGACGAAAAATAGTAGTTAATGTTTTAAAATATGAGATACGTTTGATAATTTATTAATCAGGACGAAAAATAGTAGTTAATGTTTTAAAATATGAGATACATTTGATAATTTATTAATCAGGACGAAAAAAGTAGTTAATGTTTTAAAATATGAGATACATTTAATAATTTATTAATCAGAACGAAAAATAGTAGTTAATGTTTTAAAATATGAGATACATTTGATAATTTATTAATCAGGAAGAAAAATTATAGTTAATGTTTTAAAATATGAGATACATTTGATAATTTATTAATCAGGACGAAAAATAGTAGATAATGTTTTAAAATATGAGATACATTTGATAATTTATTAATCAGGACGAACGTTTTCGCCTATTTCAGGCATCTTCAGTTTCTTGTATAAATATTATAAATGAACACTGTGGAGGCCTATCTGTTGATGTTTGTGAAGTGGAAATTTGAAGTTTGTAACAAAATTTAGCCTCGCTTGTGAACAAAAGATAAGATAATGGCGGAAACCATAATAAGTTATTATAATTTTTTAAGTACCGGTAATCTTGTAACTTATCAGAACCAAACAAAATCAGTAAAAAAAAAAAGACTGGCGATCATAAGCGCCAATTTGGGGGGTGGGAGATAGGTGGCTTAAGTGCCAATGGAAGAAACCGCAGAAATATTACATATGCGCCAATCACTGTATAACAAAAGCTTCAATACCAGAAATTTGTTGTCAGGAATTATTGATATTAGGCCCTAATTCCACATACGCTTCCTCTATTTCATTATGAGGAAGGAATAACACTCCAAAGCAATATTTCAACCATTTTCCGTTTTCTGTGTTCTTTAAGTAATCATCTTTTAGACCTAAATAGTAAACTTTACGAGGGAAAGCCTGTTCTAAATTTAAACTGCAACATCTTATTTCAGTTTCGGGTAAACTCTGAGAAATCTTACATGTGCAGATTTTTTGATGTCAAGTATCACTGTTATAAGTGAAACATTCAAACCAAACGTATTGCATGTTCTACGTATTAGATTCCACATCGCTTCATAGCACTGCGCCGAGTTACATGGAAGGAAGCAAAATAGGCCTACTAACTGAAAGTAGACACCATTTCTTATTCTGTGCACCATGCACAATTGCGAGAAAAAAAAAAACTTGAGACATACATATAAAGTTCCATCAGCTAAAATATTGACTTCGTCAATGCATAAAAATCGTAATAAAGTCTGTTTCAAATCTTTAGGAGCTACAGGGAGTGATTTCTTCTCCTTTTCCTATACATAGCTAGCCATTCGAACATTCAAAATGGATGTCGAGTTCAATTAAGTATTTTCTACTGCACATAACTCCCGTCGTATTATTTTGCTGGGTTTCCTATGTAACCGCTCCTATGCTTTACATTTACAACTATTTCGTTACAACTATTTCGTAAAACATGGCTGTCCAATATGTACTCGGTAGATGTTTCATGTGAATGGTTTCCATATTCACTTAAAATACAGGTACTTGTGTTGTTGGTTACAGTTCTACTAGAACAAGCTTTAAAAGTACACCTCCATGAAATTTTTCCACAGCTCATCACTCGTATTTTTCTATACTTAAAACCATCATGTACTATACAAGGCACACCTTTTTTAGTGGTAGCCACAGTGAAGTTCATTTCCGCACAACACTGATATGCAGACAAGACTAGACTGACCAGACTTGTTATGGTCCAGCAGGAGACATCGGAAACGCTTATCTAGTCACTCTCCATAGAAATGTTGCACAAAATATCCCTACATGTAACAGTAGATAGAATAATAGAACTTCGCGCACTAAATTTGTAGAGTATCTTGACTTATTTAAATAAAATAAATGCATAAACACACGTAACTCCTATACATAATTGGACACTAAGAATTCAATTTCATTACTGACGCATGCATGGAAGTCTTTCACATAATATTGTACACACTGAACTCTAACGCACATTTTACAAGTACTTGTCTGAAGAATATAATGTTTTTCAGATGAGAAATGAAAGTTTGTTTTCACTTGTAACAAAGCTTTAACTGTTTCAGTTTTTATTCTTGACTTTTCATCAGTACAGATTGAGTTCATTGTGTAGAAAAAAAAAATCTTTCAAATGATGAATTACTGACTGAAAAACACATGATTAATGATACTATTTTGAGAAGATTTTCAAAAGTAATGGAATTTTTTTTTCAAAAACATCAGACTACTTTCCACCTGTTGATTTGTCACAAAAATCCAGGCAGGATTCGAACCACGAAAGTCTTAGTTACCAGTGTATCGTGTTCTGGAGTGAACAAGGCTCTGAAATCAGCTACAAGGTTCGGTCCGGTTTTCTGGAGTGAACAAGGCTCTGAAACCAGCTACAAGGTTCGGTCCGGTTTTTTTTGCCACTACTGTACAATATAATTTTTAAAACTTCTTGATAGAAATTAGTTTCAGTTTGTGTTGAGTTTCTTACTGATTCTTTACTGCATAACTCTGAAATAAATCCCCTGCAGGAAAGTGTTATAAGGCATTTTACTCTTGTTTCTGCTGCTATATTAGACACGTCTAATATTTACACTTACTTATTAATCATCGAGTTTAATATAACAAAGAAAGATAAAAGCAATGAAATTCCACCTTAGCAAATTAAAATACCACTCAATACTTTCTACGTACTTCAGTGAGAAAGTAACAAGTTATTGTAGGTACAGAAATGCTAATTGTCTACAACTATATAAATGAAAAGACCTGAAAATTTGGAAACTGGTTTCTAAGTAGGCGAGTAATAATTAAATTAATAATATTTTAATGACTCGTTTCCTAATACGGACGTTAATATCGGTGTCAGGTCCATATCAGAGTAAAAGGATGTAGTTAAAATTAAGAACGAATTACTTGACGCCCAAATGAAGGAGAACTGGCATTTGGAGTTTGCTTTGGACAGTTAACCTCGCAGGGTTTGCCCCACTCAACAAATCATTTTTGCTAGCCTCTTCATAAATTATAATCTTTACGTAAAACTTGGACTAACCTCTAAAGTTTCCTTCACTCGTAACAGATTCATGTGGCATTGTGCAGTTGAAGAGAAATCTGTTAGGAACGAAAGAAAGAATAAATCTTTCAGTTGAATGGGTCTGAAACTTACGACCGTGGAATAGCTTCTGGTTACATGAGTCGTAGAGATGTTTTCTTATGTAAACCACGTACCTATTTCCTGCCTCCTTTTGATCTATGGGTACGTGATGTTGGTGCCTCTCATGGTGGCCAATACGACAAGCAAATCAAGGCCTGGACACACACAAACACAGTCTCTGTCTCAAGCAAAGAAGGCTTCTTTTGTCAGATATTAACGCTTGTTTCGTTTTATGTTCGTTTCGAAAATAGAGGCAACAGTATTTATAAACGTACATTACTGCATGATATTTTATGTAGACTATAATGTTTATTTATGCATCATCATCATCATCATCATCATCATCATCATCATCATCATCATCATCATCACAAAACAATGCTGTTTAGATTCGTAATCGGTTCAGTGTTGTCAGGTTCAGTAAAGGAATTTTCCCTCCAAATATCTAAAAATTTCCCGATTTTGATAAATATTTCCCATCTTAAAATAAACAGAGTGATTCACAAGGATTTACCGTCACTTACGCAGCTTATTTCCGAAGACATTCTGAGCACAAGATGTCATATAAACATGTATCCTAATCTCAATATTTTCAGAGTTACATTAATTTGAAGTTGTTAGTAAAATATCTTTTATCTGTAGTTTTTAAGGGTAAAGAATATTAGAAATAGAAAATGAACTATTCAGAAGTATAATTTATTTAATTGGCTAATGTTGTTAATTGCTTTGTACAGATTTTGTTTTTCAATTTTTAACTCAAAATTACATTTTTTTCACATACTTATCATACAAATTGTTACAAATCATACGACTTTAAGAACTTGATTCTTTACACTTTAATTCTGCATCTTAATTAAAGAATTTAAAAGAGTGGCGTGATTTGTAACAATTGTTATGATAAGTGCGTAAGAAAAATGTAATTTTAGTTAAAAATCGAAAAGAACATTCTGTACGAAGCAATTATGGAATTCACAACACATTTTTAGCTTCAGAATACTAGCTAATTAAAAAAATGGACACCGGCGTGGCTCAGTCGGTTAAGGCGCTTGCCTGCCGGTCTGAAGTTGCGTTCGGGCGCGGGTTCGATCCCCGCTATGGGCTTATTACCTGGTTGGGTTTTTTCCGAGGTTTTCCCCAACCGAAATGTGAATGCAAGGTAATCTATGGCGAATTCTCGGCCTCATCTCGCCAAATACCATCTCCCTATCACCAATCTCATCGACGCTAAATAACCTTGTAGTTGATACAGCGTCGCTAAAAAACCAACTAAAATAAAAAAAAATGATATTCCTTAGTGGTTCATTCTTTATCTGTAATATTCTTTTACCTTTAAAACTAAAGAATAATGGTATTTTACAAGCAACTTCAAATTAGTGTAACTCTGAAAATACTGAGAATGGGACTCATGTTTATGTGATATCTTTTTCTCAAATTGTCTTGGAAATAATGCTCCGTAAGTACCGATAACTTCCTCGTTTTCGAAAGCAGAATTCTAAACTAACCAACTTCAGAGGCAAAAACATGTAGGCATACTGTTTTACCTCCATAATAATAATAATAATAATAATAATAATAATAATGATAATAATAATAATAATAATAATAATAATAATAATAATACTAAAAATCACATTCGATAACCATCTATACATTCCATCTAGCACAACATAAAATTGTCAAGAATATGTTAGAAAAAATGTTTTCATTTTTTGTTAATCATATTTTAAAAAACTGTGAAATGATAGAAGGTATGCACTTTTTCCGTTTTTCAATAAAAAAAATCCCCATTCTAAGTACGAATATGAGTTTCCTGGTTTTCGGGAAATTTCCCGCCTTCTGACAACACTGACTGGTTTCAATATTTGAACGTCTTTTTAGGTCTTCGTCCTATAATCTCTAGGGGAGTATTTCAATTTTAATTCTATGTTCGTAGGAATTTGTTATATCTTTTTACTCGGCTCAAATGTTATTTTAATTTAGATTGTGATTTGCTATTTTATAAATACATGATTGCAATGTGTGGTTATTTTAATGTTATGAATCCTTAAATTATTGCTTAGTCTTTAAACCTTTATTGACCGCAGAGACAATTGTATAAAGTTGATGCAGTTTCGTCGTAGAAACAATTATGTTAGGATAAACTCAATGAGTTAGTATAGAGAGGCTAAAGACCTCTGATAAGCGCTCCCTGCGGAGGCCAACAGTACTATGGATCGTTCCCTACAAAACATGGCGGTCTATAGTACCACTAGCCTCCGCAAGGAGTGCTTATCAAAGGTACACTGCCTCTTTGAATAATAAGGTGTCCCGTAGTTTCCAATGAATACTTTATTTCATATTCTTGTATGATACACTTTCAATAATAATATTTCGCAACATATTATTATTATTATTATTATTATTATTATTATTATTATTATTATTATTATTAATTTGTATTAATTTAGACTTGGGTCAGTGGAAGAGCAGGCTTTAACTCTGCCAGGTAAAATAAAATAAATTATATTTTTCGGATACATCAATATTTAATTTAAACAATTCGCTATAGGTTTTGTAAAAAGCTGATTTATAAATGAAAGAGTAATAATTAAGACTTCAAAATTTCCAAAAATGTCTCATTCCCTCGGATTTAAATGAAATGTACCGTAAATCATAATATTCGTTGCTGGATAATTAACCCCTCTCAATACAAGTACCAATGCCCCAGAGAATTATAAGATAAGACGGACTGAGCATAAGCGAAATATCTGTATTAATAAGTTTGTACCCTCAAGAGTTTAGTATTTATTGTGTTTATAGGGCCTACTCCAATTTTCTTTTTATTAATGCGTAGGGCTCTTTTTGTTAACAAAGAGGAAAGTTAGCACTTGCATCACACACAATTTGTCATTATTGTTCAAAATAATATAAGAACAGTTTTATTCTGAAAAAGCCTCTGCCTAGTTGCGAGACACGTGTGAGATCAATATTTGTTTCAAATTATATTAGAGTACACGATGTCTCCATCACACGAAAAGAAGTGTAGCTAGCTGTGGCTCCTGTTGTTTCTGATAACAATGTTAATCGTAACTATCTTATCGTTTTAATAAATGTGGTGAGTTATGATCACGAGTAGCTTTCTATTAGTGTCATTCTTTAATTATTATGTTGCATGCTAAGAGGTTATTTGTAGTTTTAATAATTGCAGTTTTCAAAAGTTATCTGTGTTAATTCCAATTTCAAATGAATTTTTCCTAATAACTTAATTATTGGATTTTTTTTTTTAAATTTTCGCCACTACCTTTCCTATATTTTACCCCTATTAGTTACAAACGTCGCCTCTCTTGAAATCACCTGGTGAGCACTGAATTACATGATTTCGTATTAGGTTAGATTAGCTGTAAGGTCATTAAATTTGTGACGAAGTCAAAAAATTATTTATTTTTCTTCTGCCGAATACATTCATCCGTCTTTAGGTGCTTTGCTTTGGTTGCATTGAGTATAGCTTGTCATTTAATATCTGGGCTATATTTAGTGAAAGTAATAAAAACATAGGCCTACAGCTATTATAAAACGTAAAGTTTTGTGTGTATTTTACTTTTTACTTATTAACATAGTCTTAATATGTAACTCAATTCACAATAATACTAACTTCATCACAGTCTTTTCCTACAACATCCGAGCCACGCCCCTTTGTTTTGACTAACCAAAATATGGCGGACCAATGTTCAATTGTCTTCAACTTTCAGAAGTCTTTAGCCTCTCTATAGTATCTAGCTCGCTGGTTAGACTTGGTCCGTTTGTATTTAGCTCGCTATGTATTCAGTGTTGCAAATTTAGTATTTTTTTTTTCGGATGATTGAAGAAGATTTAAATCAGATTTGCTACTCTCGGTACAATTTTACGGATTTTTACATGGTCTGTACACTGGTACCACAGTCTAGCATATAGTCACGGAGCTTGAGTTTTTGAGAGTACTAAGAACAACAAGACTGTGCCGGTACTATTTCGCATTGTGTGTGATGAGGCGATAGTAGCGATCCTAGTGGTTAGCAACTATCTTTGGATGCATATTCCCTACGTATTGAACTTAATGACTGTATACCTATATTAGACTGTGCTGGTACGTACAGTTGACTTCTTGGTACAATTTGACATAACTTAATACAGTCTGTACTTTTTAATTTTATAGTATGAAAACTGAGAATTATACAAATGTTATGAGCTATCAATGTTAAATTAATCATCAATCATGCAAATCTAGTCTTTCAGGTAAGGCTCCCTGTAAAGCAGATTTGAATAATTTCAAGGGAAAAATTGTTCCGGGGCCGGGTATCGATCCCGGGACCTCTGAACGTACCAGCGCTCTTTCCAACTGAGCTACCCGGGAACTCCACCCGACACCGTCTCAACTTTTCTCTTTATATCCACATAACTCGCGTGGGCTGACGAAACGCCAGAGACCCACATTGAGTGCACACAATCTCTGTGTGACTTGGTATTGTGGTTTTCTGTTAACGTACATAGTGACGTATATATTATGAAAATCTAGTCTTTCAGATAAGGCTCTCTGTAAAGCAGATTTGAATAATTTCAAGGGAAAAATTGTTCCGGGGGCGGGTATCGATCCCGGGACCTCTGGTTGAACGTACCAGCGCTCTTTCCAACTGAGCTACCCGGGAAATCCACCCGACACCGTCTCAACTTTTCCCTTTATATCCACACAACTCACGTGGGCTGACGAAACGCCAGAGACCCACATCGAGTGCACACAATCTCTGTGTGACTTGGAAGTGTGATTTTCTGTTAACGTACACAGTGACGTATATATTATGGAAATCTAGTCTTTCAGATATTTAGTCTGCTTGAAATTAAATTTAATAATTGTGAATATAAATTAATTGTTTTCAAAATTAAATTTTTCCTTTCCTTCAACGTCTTCCTTTACTGTTTTTCAGAAAATAAGATTCTATTGTTGACGCGAAGAAATTAATCGACGTAACCATGAGGCAACAGCGTGTACAGTGAAATTTCGTTAGGCTAATTCGAAGCCGAATATCCTGACAGCGAACTCAATAGCTTGCCTAAAAATGGGGAATGCGATGTTTGAAAAGTGGCTGCAAGTCAATAATCGAATTGGTGACATAGCTCTGACTGAAGTGCGTAGAACTGGGAGTCACGGGTTCGATCCTCGGTGTCGGAGCGAATTTTTCTCCATTAACAACAAATAGTAACCGTAACAGGTAATTCTGTGGGGGAGAAATAATTTTTACATATAAATAATACAGTTTTCTTTCCCCTTTACTTACTTACTTACTTACTTACTTACAAATGGCTTTTAAGGAACCCGAAGGTTCATTGCCGCCCTCACATAAGCCCGCCATCGGTTCCTATCCTGTGCAAGATTAATCCAGTCTCTATCATCATATCCCACCTCCCTCAAATCCATTTTAATATTATCTTCCCATCTACGTCTCGGCCTCCCCAAAGGTCTTTTTCCCTCCGGTCTCCCAACTAACACTCTATATGCATTTCTTGATTCGCCCATACGTACTACATGCCCTGCCCATCTCAAACGTCTGGATTTAATGTTCCTAATTATGTCAGGTGAAGAATACAATGTGTGCAGTTCTGCGTTGTGTAACTTTCTCCATTCTCCTGTAACTTCATCCCGCTTAGCCCCAAATATTTTCCTAAGAACTTTATTCTCAAACACCCTTAACCTATGTTCCTCTCTCAGAGTGAGAGTCCAAGTTTCACAACCATACAGAACAACCGGTAATATAACTGTTTTATAAATTCTAACTTTCAGATTTTTTGACAGCAGACTAGATGATAAAAGCTTCTCAACCGAATAATAACACGCATTTCCCATATTTATTCTGCGTTTAATTTCCTCCCGAGTGTCATATTTGTTACTGTTGCTCCAAGATATTTGAATTTTTCCACTCCTTCGAAGGATAAATCTCCAATTTTTATATTTCCATTTCGTACAATATTCTGGTCACGAGACATAATCATATACTTTGTCTTTTCGGGATTTATTTCCAAACCGATCGCTTTACTTGCTTCAAGTAAAATTTCCGTGTTTTCCCTAATCGTTTGTGGATTTTCTCCTAACATATTCACGTCATCCGCATAGGCAAGAAGCTGATGTAACCCGTTCAATTCCAAACCCTGCCTGTTATCCTGAACTTTCCTAATGGCATATTCTAAAGCGAAGTTAAAAAGTAAAGGTGATAGTGCATCTCCCTGCTTTAGCCCGTAGTGAATTGGAAAAGCATCAGATAGAAACTGACCTATACGGACTCTGCTGTATGTTTCACTGAGACACATTTTAATTAATCGTTCTTTCCCCTTTAAAGTCAGCTAATTTTTATTCCAAACATTTATTTCTAAAACGGTTCGTTTTTCTTTTTTCTAGATTTTTCGTTATGGAATATATATGGGTCATTTTGTAATTGTTTAAGGTGTCTGTCAAATATTAATTCACCAAGTGGAATGAGCGTGATATTTAGTAACCTAAAATGTATTCTATAACCGTTAAATGAAGTGTCGAGGAGAAAACCCGCTCACTAACCTGGAAATAATCTTACGTTTTTAATCTTTATGAAGGCTACTGGCTCGCCGAGCAGTTTGATAAAAGGCGGGCTCACACGGCGGCTATAAAGTTGTCGGGAGATGCTGCCTTCTGCGGCAATAAAATTCTCGACTTAAAAATCTCTCTTCTTTATCTACACCAATACCAATAATAGATGGAACTATGTCTCTGGGCCTATTGCCTCAGACCATTACACTATATAGGCCTTGGCCAATAAGGAAGGTAAGTAATGATTTGACATTTGTAGTGGTTTTTGCAGCATTGTCTGTTGTTTAGTTAACCTTCCGAAGACAGGTTTGAACCTCAGAACTGACACCAATAAGGAATGACTCATGAGGCAACTAAGCCAAGAGATAATGAGGTAGGATGGCCAGATCCCTTTATAAATTTTATTTCGCATTGCACTCTTACTACTATTTAGTGTTTAGTATTTATGTATTTATTTAACCTGGTAGAGATAAGGCCATCAGGCCTTCTCTGCCCCTCTACCAAGGGATTACAACTAGCTATAATATGAAGAATAAAATTACAATTAATATTAAATTTACAATTACAATTGCAATAAAAAGTTAAAGTACGACAAGATTACCTGATAAATGAAAGGTAGACAATTTATCATAGAAGTTAAGAACAAAGAATATTTTTGTATTTACTGAATTACAAATTAAACCTAGAATAACAAAATTCTATAGTGATGAAATTACCATATATTGAGATATTTTGTGATAGATTAGGAGAACTATTTACAAGAACTACTACTGCTGCTTCTACCGCTACCATTACTAAAACTGTAATAAGTTACTATGATTAGGGCTAGTTTTAGGCACTAAAAATTGGGAAAATATTTATTTTATGTGCTAAAAGTCGAGGTAATACATGGCAAAAAAAGAAAAATATTTAATTATGTTTCAATTATTTTATGTGACTATAAACAATACACAGTACTCAACAGTATAAATTATGCTGTCTCGCTAACTGCTGAGAAATTATAGTAAACAATAAGATTCATCCTCAAGTTGTCCAACACTAATGGCTGACGATTATCGCGGAACGCTGCCTTGTACTGGGAAAAAGAGCGCACTGCCCATTGAGAAACAACGTGCACTCCCTAGAGCAGGGCTGGGCATCGGGAGCGGAACTAGACTCTAAACGGGGACACTTAATATTCATCCGTCACTGAATCAACGCTGCGCGGTGTTCGGCCGGGAAGAAAGGGGATGAAGAGAAATCATATGGCTCCCCGTGAGAGAGTAGAATCCGCTCTTGTTGCTCAGCCCTGCCCTAGAGGCATGTTTATGTTTGAAAACGAAAACATAGGCTGCTGATGTTCATGAAATTATAATTTCTTCCTGAATCTGCGTTATGATAACTGATAAGGCACTCCTAAATGACACACTAGCGTTTATGTGTGTTAGTTACAGAACAATTTTTTAGTGGTGACGGCTCTTATCGCTTGTGGTGAGAGAGCAGACTGCAATTCCACAGATAGGCAATTCCGAGAAACAGTTGCCAGTTGTCACGTCTAAGCAACTGCACTGAGCATTCGAGTGATGATTAATCTGAAATGGAGTTTTTTGTCGAATTTATGAAAAAATATATAGGCCTTATAGGCTGATTAATTTATACACATAGATTATAAATTTATTTAATCAAATTGAAGACATTAACACGTTTCTAATTTTTTGGTTATATGTTAGTGGGTTACATGTTACAAGTTCTGGGTATAATTTAGCTAAAGAATTATACAACCGAGGGCCAAAATTAATGCTATGCTTTAGACCAGCAGAAGTGGTCACCTTGTTTTGCCTTACTTGTGAATAGTTTTATATTTTCCTCAAACTATGCATCTGACTGTATTACCCCTTGCTATAGGGGAATTTCACTACACTACTGGGGCTTTAGGGCCATATAATAGACACACATAAAGAGTATTGGATTATGAACAGACAGCGGATTTTCGGTCCTTATACAGCAAAAATACATAACGTCCCTTGGCGTACGGAGGGAGCGTAGCAGTGAGTTCAGTGACCTGCCTGCAACTGACGGCTACTTAACGTTCAGTATCGGGATCGAAAATCCGCTGTATGCTTATGAATGAAATAGGAGTATCAGACCCACAAAATATGTAATTATAATTACACAAACAGTAATCAGAAACAGTTTTTAGGAGTTTCCTTGTCTACTACATTCAGAATTAAACCATTTTGAACACGTGTGCTGAATCATTACTTCTTTTAACTTTCAAATTATTATTATTATTATTATTATTATTATTATTATTATTATTATTATTATTATTATTATTATTATTATTATTATTGAAGAAACAAATTAATCTTCTTTTCACTACTAAATGTATCCTTTCACATAATTATGTTTATTGAATTAATCATTTTTATTATTTGTAGGGCTAATGCAGTATAATGAAATCAAAATGTTTAAAGTGCCAATTTTAAGGATTGACTACAAACAAAAAAGACAAAAACTAACAAAACATCTAGATCGTTTCCGTCAACAATGCCATCTGTTTTCGTTCTGTAATCTACCCGAGAGCCACCTAACAGTGCTTTGTGTAACTATGTAAGTTATATGCTTTATTTGTATGGAAATATCCGTATAGACATTCTTTCTTGCATTTCGTTACAAAGTGCCTAAACATTATGTTTTAATATAACTGCATTCAAAGATGTTGCGTACTTATTCAAGGTTCATAGGTACATCTTTTTATTCTTTGTGACTAGATGATGGCCACACGCACATAATCATGAATGACACTGTCAATTCTACCAACGTGTTCTATTATTTTGCCCTAGAGTATGTGCATCATATTACAATTTGTTTTCACGTGACCTGAGTGTACAATTTCGGGCGCATAAACATCGTGAATAACAAGGAGGGTATAATAGTTCTGTTTCATGCCTCTCATATCCCTCAATGGATCCCTCAGCGTATGGAAGCTTCAGTGGAAAAATGGCCCATAGAAACTATGGTTTTATACTGAGCAAGATAAAAGTCTAAACATGCTGAGGGAGAGAATACAATAGAGATTGGATAAAATGAAGAATGTGCTGAATTTTTGTTGAATATCTTCATCTTGAAAGATATTAGAGTCAAATTGAATGCATGTCTTAGAAAATAGACGTGTATATGTATTCAGTTTTAGAGAATTAGGTAATTATATGCAAGAATGTAAAAGTTTAAGTAATTTCATTTCATACGAAGTGTAAGGAAACAACGTAACTTCGTGTATGAAGTCTGAATCAATTTCATCCATAATAAGAAAGAAAAATCGTTGACTGAAAGTGTTATTAAACCTGCTAGTTCTACAACATGTATATAAAGATTGATTTTCAAATTGCTATGTTGATTAGTCAGTGAGCAAAATTTCCTCACCATTGCAACACCTTTTCGTATGTATGTATGTATGTATGTATGTATGTATGTATGTATGTATGTATGTATTTTTTTATTCTTCTTTACAAAAATGCAATACTACATGCTAATAGAGTACCCATTACAATATTGCTAACTCTTCCGAATATAATGTATACATATTATTGCTAGCCTATTCTACTTTCCCTAAATTTACTATTTACAACGTGTTAACATCTATGCTACTGAGAATCTTTTAAATAAATTCCACAACACTATTTTAGAGCCTATTCTGTTTTTGTGTTTACAAATTTAAAAAAAATCAGTACTATTTTTAATCCTTAAATATTATGTTTAGAAGTAAACTATTTAACAAATTAACCTATTTTCCTTAAATTTAGTATTTACAACGTGTCAACATCTATGCTACTGTTGAATCTTTTAAATATATTATACAACACTATTTTAGAGCCTATTCTGTTTTCTATTTACAAATTAAAAACAAAATAATAAAAAATAAGAAATAAAAAAAATCAATACTACTGTTAATCCTTTTAAAAACTATGTTTACAAGTATACTATTTAGCAAATTAACCTATTTTCCTTGAATTTACTATTTGCAATATGTCAAAATTAATAGTTTTTGTGAACTTCTTGAATGGTTTTGTATATTTATTCACTAAGTCACAATTGCTCATCGGTCAGTGGCCGCCGGCGTTAATCACACTTTTCTTTAGTCTTAGTCTTTGTTTATTTAGTAACTCACATTCCCAGAGCAGGTGATCCACAGTTTGTGGACTCAGTTTACAAGGGCATATTGGATCTATGTATGTATGTATGTATGTATGTATGTATGTATGTATGTATGTATGTATGTATGTATGTATGTATGTATGTATGTATGTATGTATGTATGTATGTATGTATGTATGTATGTATGTATGTATGTATGTATGTATGAAAATATAAAGAACAGAAGGAATACAGAGTGATAGGTCCTGGTTCAGAAGGAGCAAAATGAAGAAAGATGAAAATTAATAAAGGAGAGAAGAAAATTCAGTTGAAAAGAAATGAATAGAAACGAGGAAATAAAGAGTAAAATAAAATAAATAAATGAAAGAGAAGAATAGTTATGAAGAAAATTGACAAAGTGAAGCAGAAAATGAAGAAGGGGAAAAATAATGAAGGACAGAAATAGAGTTGAGAAGAAAATGTATGAATTAAATAAGTAAATTAATGAATGGAACTAAGAAAATACACAAAAGTAGAAAACAGGAAATAAGAACTTAGGAGGTGATGATTTCACAATATGGTACAAGCCACCAGAAGCAGGACGGCAGCGGCTGTGTGCCCTTCTTACCCGGTGCGGGAGCAGACCATATAAAGACTTACTGCGTGTAATACAGCTTATGCATTATAAGGTCTGAAGACGGAAAGAGTCCACTCGTACATCTTTGTCTCGTTCTGCTGAATGTCCATTCCATAACGTGTAATGTGTGGCCAGCGTCTCTCAGCACATGTAACAGTCTTTATGTGTAGCGGTGCTGCATACTATACTTGGCGCTATGACGTCAAACAGATGAATGGTTTAATTGTTTGTACATCGAATATGGACGTGAGGTTTACAAACAAACCAACGCCTAGTGCTAAATAAACATCTCTTGAAGCAACATTAATCTCACTTAATTTTGCATTGAGTGTTGGTATACACGGTACAGGTACCTCAATTGTGCCGGCACATCCTGCGAACCTCTGAATATGATTCACGCGTGTCTTTAACGCATACAGATTTCACCAGCTAACGCCATCATTACATCGCCGACAACATCAGCTTCATTGTAATTGTCATCATCACTGTCATCGTATTCATTGTTACAATTTAATTGAATTTCAGGAGGAGGCACTATAACCTAGAAGATCTATTGCGCTAATCCTCATTCCTAAACCACACTGGCTGACTTTCACTTCAGTTGGTTGAGGGAAAACCTCGGGGAAAGTTACAACCAGATAACTTGTCCCAACGCAGATTTGATCCCGTACAAGCTAACCGTTACTCTACAGCGACTGCAATTTAATAAGATTATTCAATAAATAACATTAAATAACTTGCAAAACTGAATTACTTACGTAAATAATAATTATTATAAACACAGCAGTAAGACATTATTATATCTACTTGTAATTAAGTTCAAAAACAAACTTCTATCTATCACGGCATACTAAATACTATGGACAACTACTCAGAGCGAAAATACGAAACAACAATAGGCTACTTAACCTCTAAATGTTGCATTAACAGAATAAAAACACCAAAGGTTTTTATAGACATTATTTATTACTTGAAGTTATAATTATTGAAAACGCAAATTTCAAAGTTAAATTTTGTTGTCATTTTTTTATTTTCTGTGATTGACACTGAAGTGGACTGGACTGAGCTGGAGATAGACTGAGTAGCAGATAACACGCTTCCTTACAAAGCCTCTTATCAAGAAACATAACTGTGATTGGTTGATTTTAAGGCGGTTCTGAATACGTTATTTGCCAATATCGCAAATTCATCCTATAAGTTGAATAGTCCACATAATTTAGAGAAATAACTCACCATTAGACAGCGGAAAATAAGTCATTCGGATGTGAAGGTAACTACAACGCGAGTAGTTTGTCTCGTCAGAGGGTTGCTGTTTACGTTAGCACAGCAGGCATACTAGAGGCGCGTGCAGGTAAGAACTGTTTTCGAATCGATGATTCAGAAGGTGCCTGATATTTTGTGTACTTTTCTATAGACCCTTTAAAGTGAGGATTGTCCAACGTTTTGAATGGAATATTGCAACTTAACATCATTCGACACAAATCCTGGCAAAAGTCATATTTCATATCTGAGATATCTGAGGCGGAATTTTAACTTGAACCCTTATTTTATTCTAACATAGAGCAACATTTTTCAGGTATTTCTGTGTATTACACTGATGTTCTATCGATTGTTTTGTTATCTTTTTTAATGTACATGTACATAACTCACATTTAATTTCATATTGAAGGTATACCGATAAGCTATCACAATTTGACTATAATTATGTGTGTGTGTTCCGCCTTTGCTTATCATACAATTAAATGGAGAAACTAATAAATCATATTTTCATTAACGTTTTCGGTACTTATGATTTATTAGTTTCTCCATTTAATTGTATGATAAGCAAAGGCGGAACACACACACATAATTATAGTCACATTTAATTGTTTCACCAGTATCCGTACTGAAAATGTGAACACCATATTCTTGTATTAAAGAATACACCCTATGTTTTTTAACATCTGTCTTCGGCATTATGATCACTTCACTGACTATAAATGAAGAATATGTTTACGCATCTCAATGTTTTCTGTTCACGTACAGACGAGGACTGACTGAAACCGCAGAATGGCAGTTGTTTTCGGTGTTCGCGTGTTGCTCTCTGCGGACGGTACCCTGTTGTACCTACTTGGGATGCCTGCACACCTAATGCCATAGTCTTTGCATACAATACTTATAAACCGTAAATATGACTTTTATTTGACTTTTTTTTTCTGTGTCTACCCATCATTATCTACCTGTTTTGAAGACTCAAATTACTGAAGTTCTTTCTTTAGAAACGTTTTATCTTAAGTCACATCTTCCTCTTAGATTGTACTCGGGGAATTTTAATTTCACTCACACTTTCAGTGAATAGTTATTTACGAAACAAGTTGTAAAATGTCGTTTTATTTCGCAAACATCCCTACTCACAAAATAGAATAATTTTTAATGTGTATGTCGTACAGCTACTACTCATTATTTTAGACGACCGTTCGTCCTTGCTGGTATAAAAACAATTTCTCCGACTTCACTGCTGTATTCCCCCTCATTCTGATTATCACACTTTATTGCATTGAAAACAGGCGACGGCATAGGTCACTGGTAGAACATTGGAATTCAGAGTAATAGGTCCTATCGCATTCCTATCGATTTCCTATATCGCATTATCAATACTTCTTCGCCTAACTATCTCTCGTTGCGTTTTAATTTCTTGTCCTCTTATCACGGCCTGGGTACTCGTTTTAAAAATGATCCTTTATTATCTATGCCTTGCCATAAAACAGCTCACTATTCTGCCTCTTTCACAGTATCAGCAATTCGTTTCTGGAATTCCCTACCCAGCTCCCTCAGGAACTGTCGAACGATATTGCAATTTAAAAGTAAATTGTTTAAACACGTGACCAGTATTCATGTTTAATTCTCCTTTATGTGTATGTGTGTATATACAGGGTGTTTCCGAGGTGGTGTTACAAACTTTCAGGGATGATGGCGAAGGGCACATGTATCAATTTGAGATAAGGAACCCTGGTCCGGAAATGACCGAGTCGGAAGTTACAAGCAAAAATAGTTCTGTGGAAATGAAATAATTTTATTCCTCTGTACACCTTATTTATGTGTATTTATCTGTACATCATACACGTACTCTATTCATCTGACCTTGTTTACGTTGTCTTTTCACAGTATTCCATTCAGTGCGCGGTCTGAGGGATGGGGACAGGAAACTACACTAAAGCAATGCAGATAGCTTAATATGTAACGGATATGGTCGGTCCTGATATGCATGTCTGTAGACAGCAGTGTATGTGCACAAGTTGCGGTGTCCAGTCGATCAGTCCTAGTGAAATGGAGGAGTACAAGAGAGAGGAATAAGCAGACCTGATTTTCGAATACGGACGAGTCAATGGGAACAGTAGACAAGCTCACAGATTGTATAGGGACAAGTACCTACGTAGGAGACATCCGGCCCATACCATTTTTCCAAAAATTTAGGGAAGGAGGGCACGTGGTACCAAATTACAGTTCCATTTCCACACAACTATTTTTGCTTATAACTTTCGACTCAGTCATTTCCGAACCATGATTCCTTATCTCAAATTAATACATGTGCCCTTCGCTATCATCCTTGAAAGTTTGTAACACCACCTCGGAAACACTCTTATATGTAATTTTCCTCAGCGTTGTATAGTTATAATTTACTTTGAACTTGTTATTCTTGTAATCTGTAATATTGGTTCACTTACCGCTTGCATATTCATTGAATGTAACCTCGAGCCTTATATTATTATAGTATGTTTGCATTAATTTACTCAACTTGTGCTTGCATGACTGTATAATTTTTATTAGCGTTCTTTAAATATTAATACAATTGTATCAGCTTCTTTTGTTTTTGGCTAAGTGGAAGAGAAGGCCTGATGGCCTTAATTTCGCCAAAATAAATAAATATATTATTATTATTATTATTATTATTATTATTATTATTATTATTATTATTATTATTAGGTCCTGGTTCAGAAACAGCTCTCATATTTTTAATTATATTTAATTTTTAATTAATTCATAGTGTTTTACCCAAAGGTAGGTTTCCAATCCCCTTCAATTCGAACAATGTACCTTTCCAAGCTCAAGGAAAGTTAGAACCTAAGCTATAATGCAGTTTTCCATTACCATTACAAGTCCAGCTCGTTACTCCAGATCTACACTGGTGACTTAATTTGGAATTCATTCATTCATTCATTCATTCATTCATTCATTCATTCATTCATTCATTCATTCATTCATTCATTCATTCATTCGTTCATTTATTATATTCCATAGATCTTACATGAGCAATGAAGCTTTAAGATGTGGAACAAGTCAAAATTTTACAATATTACAATTACAATTTTTACAATATTTTACCATTTTTTCCGTTTTACAATGTAGTAATTTTCTACAATTTTTACAATTTTCTGCAATTTTTTACAATATTTTGGCGAGATGTAGTAAGATGAATTGAGGTCCGAGGATTCGCTAAAAGATTACCCGGCATTTGCATTTTGGCTGGGGAAAACCTCGGAAAAAACCCAACCAGGTAATCAGATCAAAGGGGTGAAATGAAGTGATGCCGAGGACTCGCCATAGACCATCCGGCTTCAGTTCCACGGCTGGGGAGACCAAAATAATATTAAATAATAAAGAGCCTAATTACAAATATAGAATATAGGCTAAGCCTAAATGAGAAATAAATATCAAATAGTAAATAATACTTATAAATATGATAGGCCTATATAGACGAAGGTATCCTATATGATATTGATCCGTGTTAAAATTTTCGTGTGCTGTAAATATATGGTGACTTTGATAACCAAGGGAATTTGAAGTCAGGTAGACTCTCTTGGGCTGACCAGGTCGTGTATAAAGCTGGGGGAATTCTTAGAGTGAAAGTGCTGGGACTCGAATAAACCATCCACGTCACATTACAGTCGTGAGGATCGTGTTACTCTTCCATAATGTCACAGCTGTGTCGTAGCTTAACGTACTTTATACTTGCTGCTGGACATATTCAAATATCGAACGCCTATGTATGAGACTTGCGGTCGGTATAAAAACCAGGACGCATTGTGAGCTGAGCTTATTTCTCCTCGCCATATAAATTAGTGCTCCAGTGCACTGCAGCTCGTGGCCTCTTATACAAGTAGGCGGAATTGTTTGAGCCCCACTCTCTTCCAAAATTAACACTTGTCGACTTGTAACTTAATAACCTCAATAGTACACGCTGTTAATTTGAAACGGTTTTATTCTCTCATGCTACAGATTTTAAACGTGTCTCCAGTGCACTGATTTGGTAATTCCTTTACTTCCCTTGTTCCCAGGCTCACAAGCAAACATTCTCATGGCTGCAGATAAAAATGTAATTTTTTTCTTCCACCATGTTAATAATGTCAAAGCGAGTGCTTGTACAAATTTTGGCCACTCGACCGCAATTACGAGGCCGTTCAGAAAGTGATTTTCCCTGGGGCCGTTTACAAAAAAAGCACAATTTCATGGAAAGATTTATTGAAACAAATACAGAAATTGAGGGGTTTGCCGGAAGAAAGACGGATAGACCTGTACGCCCTCCTTCGGGAAAACGTTTTAAAATGTAGTGAATAATTCGCTAATTATAGTAGCGAAATTTTGTTTTGATTGTACTGTACATACCTGCAGGACAGGGCTGCGTGCGTGCGCGCGCGCGCGATTTAGTCAGTCAGTCTACAAGTAGAGCTAGTGCTGCGCGTTACCGCATACTGTACTGTGTTTTCTCTTGGTAGAGACTAAGCAAATATATATAGTTCAATTTAGTCAGTCCAGTTGTTTCCTTTGACTGCTTTTTATGTTCATTATTGTCCTTGCTTTAAGAGTAAACAAACTTATGAAACTCATAGATTCAGACGAAAATATTTTATGTTCTATAAAGAGATTTGTTACAATATTTAGATTTTTGGGCTTATTGTTATCAGGATTATACAAATAATAAATTTTATATATTTATGTTCACACAAAATTGAGATTTTCTTTTTCTGTTAGCCTATATTCGGAGATTTTGCTTTGCGGACTTAATGTCTACTCAGTATATCTGAAATAATGTAAATTACTTTAGAAGTACATAATAAATGTCATAAAATGTATCTTTGTTTCAATTCCGTGTGAAATTTAAATCTGAAATCTACATTAAATCCCCTAAGCAAATCATTATATGGATAAAGGGCGTATAGACCGAAGTTTTATATGGTACAAATATAAGGAAATTTAATAATATAAATTGCCTAAATGCTACAAAACATTTATACTCGCTAAGATTTTTAATTTAATGTATAATTTTGTTCACTATCTGTATAACATTTTATTCAGGTGCGTTTTAAAATCTTAGATTGCCTGTATCTCAATTCACCATATTGACGTATACGCCCCTTTTCCGGCAAACCCCTCAATTGTTGCGCTATTTTTCAACATATTCCACACTAGAATGGAGACTTTTTTATACCATAGGATCAATATTTGTATCCTTGTGTCGTGTTGTGTACCTCTCCATTGATCCTACAGTATGACAAATGTCTCAATTCCAGCGGGGAATATGTTGAAAAATAGCGCAAGGGTTGTTGTATCTGTTCCAATAAATCTTTCCAATAAAGTGTGTCTTTTTTAGTAAACGGCCCCAGGGAAAATCACTTTCTGGACGGCTTCGTAATTGCGGTCGAGTTCCCAAAATTTGTATAAGCACTTCTTTTGACATTATTAACATAGTGGAAGAAAAAAAAATAACTTTTTTATCTGCCCCCATCAGAATGTTTGCTTATCAGTTATGCCTCACACAGCCGATGTCTTTCCAACTAAATGCATAAGAATTCGATACTCCTTCTATCCATGAAACGATTCTGGGACAGGCTCTCTAAGACTTAAATACTTCGGTTTTTATTGATATTGTCATTTCGTTACACTATCTGATGAGGGACTACGTGAACATCGATAACACGGGCTTGCGATGAAAAAAACTAAAAAAATAGGCCTATACAGGGTGTTTCCGGGCTGGTGTTACAAACTTTCAGGGATGATGGGGAAGGGCTCTTGTATCAATTTGAGATAAGGAACCCTGATACGGCAATGACTGAGTCGAAAGTTACAAGCAAAAAATAGTTGTGTGGAAATGAAATAATTTTATTCCTCTGTACACCTTATTTATGTGAATTTATCTGTACATCTTACACATACTATATTCATCCGACGTTGTTTACGTTGTCTACTTACAGTATTCCGTTCATTGCACTATCTGAGGGGTGGAGAGAGGAAACTACACTAAAGCAATGCAGATAGCGTAATGTGTAACAGACATGGTCGGTCCTGATATGCACGTTTATAGACAACAGTGTATGTGTACAAGTTGCAGTGTCCAGTCCATCAGTTCCAGTGAAATGGAGGAGTATACGAGAGCGGGATATGCAGATCTGATTTTCGAATACGGACGAGCAATGGGAACAGTAGACAAGCTTACAGATTGTATAGGGGCAAGTAGCCACGTGGGAGACATCCGGCTCATACCATCTTTCCACGACTGTTCCAAAATTTAAGGGAAGGAGGGCACGTGGTGTCAAATTACAATTTCATTTTCACACAACTATTTTTGCTTATAACTTTCGACTCGGTAATTTCAGGACCAGGGTTCCTTATCCTAAATTGATACATGTGCCCTTCTCCATCATCCCTGAAAGTTAGTAACACCAGCCCGGAAACACTCTGTACATTAAACAGTCTCTGAAGCGTGACTATCCATAGTCTCATACAGCAGAAGCTATTACATAACATAAATAATATAAACAAGATAAATGGTAGAAAAGTTTTAATTAAAGATGTTGAAATATGAATCGTTTTAAAGAGTACAATTATTGAAATGACAATGTTGGCAAACAAAGAAACAAATACTAGGGATGTGATAAAAACAAATGCTAGGGAGGTGATAGAAAACAAATGCTAGGGACGTGATAAAAATTGTAGGGTAAGCAGCCATGATCGGTTGAAACACGTCGTTCCGTACCGTTTTATTGGTCAAAAATAGTATACCTAAAGACTTAGTGCAGTGATTTTGTATTTTTGCACGAATTATGCAAATTTTTATCACAATTATTCATTGGAATAATTTTTGCCTAGCAGTGACTATTATATTGAAGCTATTAGATAAGTATTTTACTTATTTGCAGTATGTTTGTAATGCATTTAGCATTTTAATAAAGAAGATGTAATATGACGCAGTAAGAGTGTAATAGTCAATATAATATAACATCTATACCATATTTATAAATAGCAGTCCTGTTAAAATGTTTCTTGAATACATATCGTCTACATATCCTTATAGAGGTATACAGTAGGGTCTTGGTTTTGAAGTATAATGAATTTCTGTGTGTCTGCGAACGAAATTAATTAGATTGCGCCTAAAGAAACAAATCAAATAAAGTTGTGGAGCAGTAAAACATGGCGCAGTTATTTTGGCAGTAATTCTTCCTGACGATGACGTGCACACCCCGGAATGTGATCCTGAGGTTGCCGACGTCTGGTGTGAATGTCTTCGGGGTACAGTTAATTAAACGAAACCACAAATTTTCCCCCGTGACATTTGCGCTGCTCCAGTTCATAGCCTATCACAGATTCTGTCACCGGCTGGCTGTGGAATCAGACCTCCGTAAATTGTGACTTGGATTATTAGATAAATTACAACACCCTTTTTTATTTTGGAGATGTTAAATGGCGCGCCGTGGTTTTCGCCAGGTGTCGGGTAGATAGTGTGTTACGTTCTCATATTACAAAAGCGAAACTCTGGATAATACGTGTGAAAATGAAAGCCTTATTCAGTTAATTTTGAGAGATATTGTTACAATCGCTATTTCCGAGAAGATATCATTCACATGAGAATAGCTATTTTTGTGAGTAAAGTTACAATAAAATTAATACAGTCTTCAAACTTTAAGTTGCAGTCTTGAAGTCACATAGGAATTAGTAGTTTGTCTATAGGGTAAATCGCAATAATTCCATTAATTTCGGGCGGTTACTCTTTGAGATATTTCAAACAAAAAAGTTTAGGGGAGAGTCGGGTAGTATCGGACATCTCGTAATATCGGACAGTGCGTTTCTTTCATCTACCACCATATGGTAGTACCTGAATGACATGGTTACGTCTCTCTATGCGACATCACAGAAACGTAACCATGTCAATCAGGTACTATCATCGTGTGGTAGATGAAAGAAACTCATTGTCCGATACTACCCGACTCTCCCCAATAAAATTTTGCTCGTTTTTGCTTCCTTTTCGTGATAAAAATTGTTTTATATGAGCCGTTGAGAGCAGAAGTGGTGTAAGTCAAAAATGGGTAATGAGGGTTAAAGTAAACATTCTGTAAAATACAGCGCAAAGTAGCAATTAATATTCAATTTATTTAAACTATTAGTAGTAAGTGGATAGCACAAAGGACATATTAATTGCTACTTTGCGCTGTATTTTACAGAACTTTTACTTTAAACCTCATTACCCAATTTTGACTTGCACCACTTCTGCTCTGAACGGCTCATATGAAACATTTCATAGCGTGTTTTGTAAAAGCCACTGACTTAATTCCCAATATTAATTTAAGAGAGCAATTTATTACGATAATAGATGATTAAAAGGATTTTGATTTTATCCTTTAAATGTGCAGAAATATCATCCAAACACATGTAACTTTGTAAAATCCCTTTGCAGAACGAAAAGGTAGCCTACATTCGTTCTGATACATTTCTGTACGTACGCTATAAATGACTGAACTAAAATTCTTCCAATTATTTATAATCATAATACACTGCTCTCTTAAATTTATTGATCATATTGGGAATTAAATGAATGGCTTTCCCAAAACACACTGTGAAATCTTTAATATAAAAGAATTTTTGTCTTGAAAAGGAAGCAAAAACGAGCAAAATTACATTAAACTTTTTGGTTTGAAATATCTCAAAGAATAACTTCGTGAACTTAACGACATTATTAGGTTCATTCTGTATAATAATTTTACAACATAAGAATATACTGGATATACGGATACAAACTCCGGTTACTCTAAATTGAATTTGTAGTGGAAAAATAGTGTTGAGCACATTATACAGGTAGGTCAAGAGTTACTAAACATTGTTGCTCGTTATTCTTTACATTGTTTTCCTCCTGCGGTCATCATCACTGAAGACAATTTCAGAGACAGTATTTGATCCCAATCAATTTCTTCAAAAGACAGGTCAGTGTCTGCTTTCAACTCCTCAGCTCGTTTTGAAACGAATACCTGCGTTTTGTCCACTTATTTTATAACTTTTTATAATATTTTCGTAAATAAAAAGAAAACTTTATCTAGTCAATTACGTCAATAACTGTTGCCAAATTTGGAAAATTTAATTTATAGACTGTTAAATTGATATAAGTTGTAATTGAATCGGTCATTTCAGGTAGGTCATGAGACACAAAAAGTACATTTTTCAGGAACAGCAAAAAGCTGTTTCTAAGGTTAACTATGTAGCATTGATATTTGTCAAAAATAATATCAATAAACCTACTCGGTGGGCATAGTTTGCAGCGTGTAATTTTAATTTTGACGTCTTTGCTTTTAAGAAATAAAATTAAAATTTGGTTGTCTGAAGACTTTTCTGCAATGAATATTATTATTATTTGGCAAATAAAATAGGGAAATTAAAAAGAAAAAATTACATAAAATCGTATATTTTAGGGACATTGGTACACGATAATGACTTATCGTTTTGGATCTGTAATTACATAATATCGTACATTTTAGGGACATTTGTACACGATAATCACTTATCGTTTTGGATCTGTAATTGCATAATATCGTACATTTTAGGGACTTTTTACACGATAATGACTTATCGTTTAGGATCTGTAATTACATAATATCGTACATTTTAGGGACATTTGTACACGATAATGACTTATCGTTTTGGATCTGTAATTGCATAATATCGTACATTGTAGGGACATTTGTACACGATAATGACTTATCGTTTTGGATCTGTAATTACATAATATCGTACATTTTAGGGACATTTGTACACGATAATGACATCGTTTTGGATCTGTAATTTTATCGTACGAAACGGTAATTATCGTAAAACCTGGTAACCTTGCTCAGAACTAATACGATTGTTGTGATTTGAAAAAGAAATTAAACAATTAAAACAAACAAAATTAAAGGCGGGAACATCAGCTCTGTTTCATCATTGGTAGGGTAAAGTTGCCTAATTCTGTGATACTCCTAATCCCGTCATACTTTTTCCTTTAAATTGAATGTCATTCAAAGCTTCGCCGCTCGACTGTAGCGGCAGACATCTTTCTCGAAAGAGTGCATTTTTCATCTACTTTTGAGACATCGGTGAACTTCTTAGCAAAGATACCCAATCCCGTGAAATTCAGTGGAAAAAACGTATCACGGAATTATGGATATCACGGAATTAGGAAACTTTATCCTAGATACATCTATTCACCGATTCACTGCAGATCAGGCACGAGTCACTGACTCACGTATTTTATACAAGGACTTAACATTTACAATTCCTGAAACACTGAATACAAATTCGTGACTGAATCCCTTCTTCTGCAGAACGATAGATCTACCTTCTATTATTATTATTATTATTATTATTATTATTATTATTATTATTATTATTATTAATGGTGAAAAAATCAGAGAGAAACCAAATGAAACATGAGAATTGAGAAATCGCAATGAAATAAAGCACGATAAGGGAAGTCGAGGAAAATATTACGAGTTGGAAAACCTAGCAATAACTGCTAGTCAATATGCAATGTTTAATTTGCATTTTGATTAACTTTAATACTCAGACAATTTTTTTACAATACACATTAATTGAACAAGGATCAAAAATACCTCTCACTTAACTGGACCAATTACTATAACTTACTAGTGTTGCTTCATTTATCGGCTAATAGGCTACGTTTCATTACGAGTGCAGAAAAAAGAATTGACCGAGCAGCTTCAAACATACTTACGTAAATACTATTGCAGCTGTTTTAGTTGAATCGTGTGCTCATATTTGAATATAAATAAATTTAACACAGTACTTAAAATTAAAAACGTACTGTATGTAAGAAATTGCGGTTATAATAGGGACAGAGGTTGTATATCCCAATTTACATCCGAAGGACATGAGCAAGTTAAATTTTGCGAGACATTTAAGAACATTCAAGTAATAAATAAATAGATAAACCAGTTTCGTAAATCCTGACAAATGGTAGGTTACTTCGCCGTATGGCAGCGTATGCAAGTTGTGAAATATATTTCGGCCACTCCCCTTTTACACGGAAAAGCTGATAATTGGAGAAATGTCAATACGTCAGGGTTTTCTGAGTTAGTATTTCCGTGATAATAGAACTGTCTTTCGCTCAAATTAAGTCGAATATTTTATAGGTGTTACTGCGTGAAACAAAATGTAAAGAATGGCCTATATTTATTTAGCTGTTTCGTTTCGTTCATTTCCATTATTCTTGTAGTTCCCGTTGCTAATTCTTATACCTCTTAGATAGAATCTTATAGATGGGTAATTGCTGGGCTTTATTTCGCTCTCACATGCGTGGGCATGGAAAAAATAAAGACTGAATAACTTTGTTGATTTCTTTAACTGATAAAGATCGAAATGTTGGTAACAATATTATTTTTTACTTTACTTCTATACGGAACTTTAACAAAATAGTAAAAATTATTAAACATTTGCAAGGAATAAACAATCCTCAGTCAAATCATAATTAAATAGAGTATTACGATACAAGGTTGGGAAACGCTTTTTACAAAATCGAGAAAAAGTTTGAAAAACGACCAGAGCGAGTTTTTCAGTTTCCGATGTTTATAATGCAGTTCACAAATATGTATTGTACAACATTTTTGCACCATCATTTTTAAAATTGCAAATTCAATATATTTTGCATTTAAATTTAGAGCAATATTATTCCAAAGCCTTCGCAAAACTATACTGTAATGGTAACTAAGTAACAATAAGTGCACTGTAATGGATCTATTTCAGTATAGTTTTATGTTATGAAGAATGGTTTCCCTAGCAACAAGTTTCTGTGTGGGAATTCTAACTTTCAAGGCCTAACAAGAATAGCTGTAAATACAACAAAAAATACGACCTTACAAAACACGTATTTATTTATTTGTTTATTTTTTTTATTTATTTATTTATTTATTTATTTATTTATTTATTTATTGGAAATATCTGAGAATGCTGGATTTGCAACGAAAAACATTCTTGGACAGGAAACTGTGAATGAATGTTTATTTATTTATTTTATTTATTTATTTATTTATATTTAAAGAAAATGTTAATAAATCATAAAATGCACAAACCAATGAGTGAAGTAATTAATAAGTTGTATTTATTTGATGTGTAACTTAGTTCCAAATTAATTAATAAACTAAATTATAGGCCTATAAGAAATTGCTAAAAATGCTATGAGCAAAATAATATTCTGTTAATTCATCAATAAAATAAGCCTATAAACCTAGGCTACTTGTTTATTTTCTGGTGTATATTCATAGCCGACATCATTCCATTAAGTTACGGTTTATTTAACGACGCTTGCAACTTCCGAGGTTATATCAGCGTCGCCGGTGTGCCGGAATTTTGTCCCGCAGGAATTCTTTTACATGCCAGTAAATCTACTGACATGAGCCTGTCGCATTTAAGCACTTAAATGCCATCGACCTGGACCGGAATCGATTCCGTAACCTCGAACATAGCACAGAAAGCCAGCGCTATACCGATTGCGCTACCCAGGCCGACTGTCTAAGCATTAATCTTCAGGAAATCATCATAAAACATAATTTATGTTAAATATATATTTTATAGGCCTATGTAGATTGACTTATTACTGATGTTAATGTAGCCTACAAGGAGAAAATTATAATAAATAAATTATAAAAGCGCAATAAGCAATAAACATAATGAAATGATGAATAAAATGCATTTGCTTTTCGTTATGTATATATCATTACATATTTTACACAAAACAATCTAAAAATTAATAAATAATCCTACAGAAAAAAAACTGTTAAAATTGTGAAAAAAAAATGTAATGCGCAGTAGTTTTAGTTTGTCGCCAATAAGAGGTACACCTCCCTATTTATTCCCTGTAATTTATTCCGAGACAGTGAGATAATAATAAGACATTAATGGAGGAAAAGTAAAGATAAAATAATAAGCCAAACTGAAGTACTCTCGAAAAAAATTACCAAAAATCCATTTCCTGCCTGCGAACTGAGTGCTTAGATCCATAACTTGCGCATAACGTTTCAGAAGACTTGTCCTGTGTAGCCTATATTACGTATAAATGAACGGCATTCTATTTACTTTTACGCAATGTATTGGAAATATTAGTAAGTTCAATAAAGTAAAGAGTATAACTTATGCTTAAAAATTATGAAAAATATATTAGTCAGTAATCTTGAGTGAAATAATAAGTAAAATAGGCCCATAACTTATTTGTTTCTTTACTTATATGTATTTTATACTAACTTGTTTCAAATACTAGCAAATACAGGAAAGACTATAAGAAATTATGAAAGAATGCAATAAGCTTACTAGTCTTCAAGTAAAACTTAATAGCGTATTTATTCTATTACACGCATTTATTTGTTAGCTAATATATTAACATGGTAGCCAACAGCATGCAGTCAAATAATACATTAGCATGATAGGACATGTAGATATACGTAATGTTATTAAATAAATATATATTTTCTTTTATTATATCCCTGCCGGTGGTTGAGTGAATTGTAATGCCCCATTTTAATTATTGCGATTCCTTGCTAAATAATGTAAGTTAACTCTTAGCTGAGAGACTACAACGTGTTCATAATGTGTGCATGCGATTCATCTGCAATAATCGTAAATTTGACCATATAACGTCTTCCCTCCAGTTACTTTCATGGGTGCGTCTGAAGGAACGAAGAACAATACATTCACTGTCTCTTCTACTCGAATCATGCATACTTCTACTCCGAATTATCTGTTATCGCGCTTTCAATTTCTTACAACCTTTCGAAACCGGCATCAAGCACTTCTTTCTATCCCTCATCACAGAACGTCTTTATACTCATCCACCTACACTGTAGAAATGCCTCGCCTCTGAAATTCGTTACCTAATGACGTCAGAGATTGCCGAACTTTATCACAATTAAAAATTAAATTGGAAATTTTTGTCTTATTTAATGCTTTTAGGTATTGCTAGAAGTATTGATTTGTGTTTGCTTACTCTACATTAAAATTGCAAGTTTCTTGTTTATGTTAGTTAAATAGTTAGGCTATAATTAACTAAGATACTTAATCACCCATCTAAAGTTTGTGTGACTGCGACCTGTGTATATTTTGGTGTGACTTTAGTTTGTTTATTATGTGATTTTTATTTTTATTTCTATTATTGTATTTGTATTTCTGGTGGTGTAGAAGAGAAGGCCTGATGGCCTTAACTACACCAGAATAAATAAATAAATAAATAAATAAATAAATACCGCAAACTGTGATATTGCAAAGGCAGAGATAAAATAAGATATCGGCACAATGAGTAAATATGCCATGATTTAAGAACTTAATGCATTTTAAAATACAGTATTTTTGTCGAAGAGCTAATATTGAGTAACTTGTAATGTAGACCTTAAGTCCACAGTTTTATGAACATGCAGTATAATGCTTTTCCGCAAAACGAAGTGAGAAATTTTAGTGTATACTCGTAGAAAAGACTACAGTATTCATGTTAGAATCTTAAATCGACAATTAGTTCTATACTTCCTTCGAAGACTTTAAAGAAAAACAAAACAGATAAATATCTTTGATAATTATTGTTAGTTTAATCGGTGAGTAGAATTCTCAACGAAGATCTTAAAATTAAACAAGAAAACACTTCAGAGAGAATATGGGATTAAAGCTATGCAAAGGAGAAGTTCGCAAGATTCCATGTAGAATACCGCACTTTCCTGGAAAAGTCGTCAAGTCTTGATAATATAAACCATGTTCCGGTTTAAGTAAGCATATTCCAAATACGCCAGAGGATGAAAAAATAATTGTAATTTTACAGTCTTGTCAAAGTATATCAAATAAATTGTTTCTCTTGGCCATACGGAACAAACTTTCACTTATAAAAATTGGGCAACATTTCAAGTACTAATTAACAAATGTTGATTTACTATCCCGTGTGAGACCGTTGTGTAATGAAGCTTAAAATTTTTATTTTTAATGATCGTAAAATATTAGAACTTCAGGCATTTAATTATGAACTGTAGTTCTTTATTTGGGATGTAGGGTCTAGTAGTTATTAGGTCTACTTTCAAAATTTACGATTTCACAAACGCCTGTAGGGCTACAAGAAATAAATTTCTCCAAATGATTAAGAGCAACAGGGATTATTATTATTATTATTATTATTATTATTATTATTATTATTATTATTATTATTATTATTATTATAGGCCTCGCAAGCAGGGAATATCGACGGAAGGAATGCGAACCAAACAATGCGATAAGGAAGAGCGGGCGACAGGAAAGGTCACGAGATAGTTTGAATGATATTCAAAAGTACAGTCGGAAGAGAAAAAACATCGATAGAATCAGTCTTGCGTTGTGATAGCTATATTACGACTTTAGTTTGTTCCATTGCATCTGAATACGTGTCTTGTATCGCACGGTATTATCTATTATTTCATTCGTAAACATATGTTGCACTTTAATTAGCTTCGAATTTTTCTCTTGCTACGTTCTTTATTTCCACAGCGATGTCCCCATTTGTTCATCTTCTTGGAAGAAACAGTACATCCATCGGCCTGTATCTCTCGCTCCCTCGGCGTGCCTACATACACACATCAAAACAGACAGCAACGCCACCATAGTTTTTCGGTAATCGTTCCTTGCGCAAGCAACAATTGTGTTTATTATTAATTGTCATTATTGAGTGTAATTAGTTAGCACTGCCACCGGATATTTACCCATTTGCATGCATGCATACGTACATACATACATACATACATACATACATACATACATACATACATACATACATACATACATACATACATACATACATACATACATACATACATACATACAAAATCTATTAGTTGGTAACTCGATAGTTCAATGTCTCTGAAAATAGCACCGGGAATATTCCGTATTTAAATGGGAAATGTAAACACATCAGTTATTAACAGTGAGTTGTTATTCATTTCTATCTGTAACCATGCAATATCATGAATATATTACTGAAATTATTTAGAAATAATCGGTCAGTTATTAACATAAATTAACGGAGGCTAATGATGTAACATACGGTCGGGCATAAACAGATTACACATCAATGCTAATCACTACCAGTGTGAATATTTGCTGTAATTTGTTGAGGCCATTCCATGCATCCATTACAACTATGGCCAATTTCAGACGTGGAAGGCTTACCCACGTCAAAATAAACTCTGTATTTCAGTATAACTGCACATATATACATGAACATGCATACATTCGGTGTTAATGTATGTTGAAAGTAGGTTGAATAGAATTGTCAGAATTATAATAATCACCACCACTATTATTATAAGAGATTTAGGACTAGTAGGATTAAGATTAATCAATTATTTAAAAAGTAAACTTCTAGAATTCTGTTGGAATAATATTTTCAGAAAGTTGTAAAATATGAAAATAAAATGGACTGAAAGGCAAAATGTTTACAATATCTATATAAGCTTATTAACGAGCAAAATAGCAAGTAATAAAATAAATTTGGAAGTTGTAACAAGCTTCTTGGAGACTAATTATTTAAAATAATTTTTGTTAATATTATTAGGCCTAATGTAATACGGTTTTGGCAGATGAGTGCAATGTATTTAGAATTTTTAAATATAGATTTTCCTGTTAATAGTATTTAACTTATATTTAAGGAGAGTTTGAAAAGTTCAAAAAGAGATTGCAGTTACTAACTAAATAATTAATTCTAATATGGCATGTAAGTGCAGTGCATTTAAGCCCCATTCATAAATTAATTAGTTAATCTTTTATTATAAAATTTTAAAATGACAACATTTCTGGGAGGAAATAAATTGGGGTGGAGTAGCATCATCTCTACTTAATCCATTAATTTTATTACACAGAAAATTAATAAAAATTTATATAACCACAAAGTTTGAAGTATTAATTTAACTACTGAAAAAAGTTATAAATGTAGTTTATTAACTTACTACCACAGAAATAAAATAAAACATAAATCTAATCGACATGAATATCATACTCGAAAACAAAAGTCTACTTTTCCATTGATTGATCCTAGATGTTATACAAATGCAGCACTTAAACATGGTGCTAGTTGCTGTCCAAGACTTCATATTACAATTACAAATAAATTTCCAAATTTGAAATATTTTAAAATTAAATCTTTTTGAAAGATATTTATAAAATTATTCATCATTTATTATATTAACAAATGTGTGTATTTTCTACCTTTTTTATTTCTGTTGACTATATTCATGATTTTATTGAATGTCATTGGCTTCTGTCTGATTATCAGTTTATATTAAGTGTGTTTTTTTCTCTATTTTCTATATTTTTTCTCTTCTGTGTTAATAGTGTAGGCTTATTTAGTAAACTGCCTTTGTAAATTGTATGTTATATTATTGGCTAAGACCACACCGTAGGGACACGAGCGGTAGTGGCTAGAAACATTTTGTGTTGTATTCTTTTCAATTGTACAGTACTTACTTTTCTTACTAGCTCAAATAAACATTAATTAAATTAATAAGGAAATAAATCAATAGATAAAGGATTAAACAAAATAAATATATAATTAGAGTTTATTTATTTCTGTTATTACTTTAAGTGTATTTATTAATTTAAGTTCATTCGACTCTTTAACTTGTGAAAAGATTAAAAGTAAATTGTAAAATGTTCACAACGTCACAAAGGAGTGTTTGTCGGCTATCTCATGGATTTAGCTATTTAAAATAGCAATAACGAGTGGAAATACATTTGTCTTCTCATTCAGATCTTTTTAAATGACGGCGTGGACAGATTCAATCTTCGGAAAATTTGTGAACACTTTATATTATTTGTAATTTTATATAAGTCATATTTTTTCGCCAGAAATGGATAAAGTCTAATCAATAGGTTTTCTTTAAATTATATGGCGAAAAGCAAGGTTAACGAGAAAGAAGTGAAGTGCAGAAATGAATAACTTGAGTAAAATTAAAACCAAATTAATGTAAAAGCATTTTAACTAGTTAATGCGATAAATATAGGCTATAATAGAGTTTAAAACTTGTTTGCTTTCATATTGGGTCAGATACGTGGATTTAGCTAGCTGTAACTACTCCAAATAGTAGGATACCTTTTTTTCTCACTATGACTTTCTTCTTGAACGTAGAACCAACCTCCGAAAATTAAGACATTTCTATAGCCTATTGCATTTTCATTTCTTTTCTCCAGGAACGGATGAAGACCAGTCAAAACCTTTCCTAATGTAAGAAAAAAGTAATATAACGTTCCCAATAGAAAAACATGAAATGTTGGGGAAAATAGAACAACTTCCGCATAAAGAAATCAAATTAAAGTCTAAGGAAAGCTAAGGAATCAATGAAGCAATCGTAGTGATAAAAACACTGATTTAATTTTGATTTATTGAAGATAAAATTTAATTTCTAAGATGAAGTATTACTCTATAATCTTTTGTACAAAGACGATATGACTTAATCTTCTGAAATTTTTACTTCCCTTTTAAATATTACACTGCGAAGCTTTGAAAAATCAAGACACTTTAAAATCGCACAAAATCTTTTAAAAATGTTAATAAACGGCACAGTTTTATTCACGTGGAAATAGAATTAGTTATAAAAAAGAGGTAAACTCAAAATTCAGATACGATTGGCATTCCAATCTATTAACAACTTCTCGTCTATGCTGCATTCAAGATTCGTCTATTCCACATAAGAATTTTTCATTAATTTTCTGAACTTGTAAAACGTGGTAATTTATTTCCTTTTTATATATGTCATTGTTCATTTATTTACTGTGTTTAAAGTGACCTTTCTTTTTTAATACTGGTAAATACCGATACTTGTATTGTACATAATGTAGGCTATTATTATTCTTCTTGTTTTGTTTTTCTATGACGAAGCCTGTGACATCTATGTATATTTTTCCTGATAAAGATTATTATTATTATTATTATTATTATTATTATTATTATTACTATTATTATTATTATTATTATTATTATTATTATTATTATTACAGCACTTACAACGTATTCTATACCTTATTTTATTTCAAGGAGTGCAGTTCGGTGGCTCCTTTGAACACGGAACTGCACTCCTTGAAATAAAATAAGGTATAAATACTCTGTTGGTCTACAAAGCATTTTATTTTACCTGCAATGGAACCGGTAGCTTCAAATATTTAACAAGCTTCAAATATAGTTAGAGACAGATTGTCTGCTTCAGAACTCAAACCGTTTAAAATTCTCTCAGAAAATCACCTATTGTAATCATAATAAGAGTGAATATGCTTATTTCGCACCTGTAGAAGCTAACGAAGAAATCTGCAGAAAGAATAGGAATAATCCACACAAGAATGGCATGGATAGTTAAGTTATAATTTGTTACATTTCAAAATAAACGGTATGGAATAATTGAAAACAAAATAGAAATGAGTAACGTTAAACTAGGCCTATGTTATTTTATAATAAAAGGTGTCTCTTCGTTATTGTAGCTTTCTTTTCTGTAAAATACCAGCTATTTAAAGAGTATTTTGACTTCTGAGTAACTGGATGTCTATGCTAGGTAGTCTATTCAGAATCTACAACTTAAAATTTAAAGTACTTTTCACTTACATCAAATTTAGGACGTCTTTCGATGTTCTATACCAGCTGTAAAAATCACTCTAACAAGCCTCAAATCCTCTCTCCCCACCTCTGCAATAACAACCTCGTATACGGTCAACGTATCCCCATTAAGATAGGTCTGTGGGTCAGGATGTTTTGGTTAGACTATAGAAGAGTGCTGCAGGATTCTGTAATGGCGTATCGTCTCCTTCCTTTCCAGCTTTCCCGCTTTACATTGTGAACTAGGAATCCTTTTTTTCCTACCCCAACATGGCGTCTGAACCATTATCTGACTGCAACAAAACCCTCCCCTCTGCTATTATGGAAGAAATATGGTCCCTAGGCCCTGCCTTTCCGTAACCATAGTAACAAGGGATCCCGACCAATGAAGTCGGAGCTATGAAAACCCGGTTCCCACCTCTCTCGTTGTGATATTCAAAACAAGAGTTGGGAAAGTGGAAGTTGGCATCTGAGGTTGAACGAGATTCTGGTTATATTTTAATAAAAGAGGAGAAGTTCTTTAATTACCGATTTCGAAAAGACATTTTACAAGATACGGTTTCGGTATTGATCAAACTTTCGTATTGATTTTCTCGTGATCTCCTTCAGTTTGAACTGTCGCCATTCGTCTAAGGCATGTGAACGCATTCTTCGTTGCGCTTTTATTCGTACATATCGTTGTAGTTTCGTTTAGGATACAAAATTTATAACTTAGCCCACTACTTAGAATTACGATATAATATAAACTGTGCATATTTTAATCGCTTAAAGGAGAATTAAAAAATTCTTCCGTGTGCATAAATTGGGGGCATCAGGGGAAGATGCTTTCTTAATTTATGTAAAAGAAGGTATAGGATATTTGGCAATTTGCTTCATGGTTCGGTCTCTTTGCTTTGATAGTAATTTTGGCGCGTAGAAACTGATCTTCCGGTGTCAAATTGATAGGCGAACTTTCTAGATTATTAAAACAATAGTGAATTAATTTCAGGTCCAGCTGATAACTTCTTACTGAAAGAAACTGACTTCGTTCCTCGAAATGTGGGTCTATAAGCCTACTTAGTGAGGTTTGTGATTGACGCAGCAATTGTGAACTAGATTTTCTGCAAGTCTTTCTGTGTCCTTTACGATTTCCTTTTAGCTGTATCACAACAATCTTATTGCTACTCAATAGCGTGTACTGAGTATAAGACATTACATAAGAAATTAATAATTAAATTATTCTTTTAGAGGTTTTTACTATGGCTGTAAGGTTCATGATGTATTTGGATCAGCGCATATTGAATCTGTAGTTGAAAGAAGGCAAAATTAAAATCAACCAAGTGAAATCTTCTTCGTCTTTCCCTTTTACTCTTTTTGGGTTTGGGTTTCCTCTGCCAGTCGTGATTCATTTCCTGTATTTTACCCTATTTCGTATTAATCTTTTTGTTTCCTACAGTGTCTTTCCGCTTTTGTTTACTAATTTTCCTGTGTACCTATCCTTTCCATTCTGTTATTTCGCTATTCCCTTCCACTCTGGACTCCCTAATTTGTTTTGGTTTCATATCATTATCCATTCTGCTTACATGGGCAAACCATGTCAACTCATTTTGTTATTATTTTTGTTACTGGTTCTTAGGTTAGTGTTTTTCTTAGTCTGCATCTTTATATTCTTCCAATAGGCCTACATTTTGGCAGGTAATTCATCCAGTTTCTGCACTTGTAATTCTGCTTTTATGTTTTTTTCAACATTATCCAGCTTTCTGAGCCATTCAGAAGTGTGAGAAGGTATATTATGTTATACATTCGCATTTTACAAAGTAATTATTAATTCAGGTGAAATCAATTTCAATAATATTCTTGTGAAAGATGTTTCGGACATGTGTGAACTAATTTCAATAAAAGAAAGTTATAAAAAGCTTACAAGTAACTGAAAGTATTTGTTTTATATTTGAGACACTGAATTATTCTAGTACAAAATCTGCAAAATTATTGATTAAGTATTTTTGTTGTTGTTTAGTCAATATCCGAAGACAGCTCTGAATCTCTCAAGTGATACCAACAAGGCACTACTTATGAGGGGACATTGGTTTAGGGTGGCCAGTTTATTTCCCCCCTCCATTGCATACATCGCCGACTAGGTACATATTACACTAGTCAGACTTCAGATGCATATAAACAATTGTTTTTCCTCTGACACATACTGTAATATCAAGTGAGATGTACTACCTGATAATAGAATAAATATTACCGTATAGTATATTATTATGTTACATATTGAGAAGACCATAAAAATGACTATAGACGTCTGGGAGTAGGCGTTCAATGCGTTAGGTATTTACGGGCAAATAACATTTAACAAAGATCATGTAGTAATTTAATTTACATCCTATTATCCCAATTTAACTGTATTTATGATGTTATCTTGTTGGTGGATCGTGTTATACTTTATTTTCTAAATAAAACATGTTGGCTTCACATTGTTAACTAAATATCTCAGTGTACATCTTGAATTGTTAATCCATAGTTCGCATGAAGTCTCCAAGAATAGGCCTGTGTAATATATATAGGCTACTTGACGACGAATGCACAGAAATATTTTGGTCGAATAATGTAGACTAGTTGTGATTCGTCGTGATGAAACAGTAGTAGCGTACGTTTCGATTCCCCAGACGACTTGAGTTCGATTCTCGGTGTGGTTAATGAATACATTTCTTCTTCATGTCGTGGGACTAGATGTGTACACATTGTCTTGTGATTGCCCTGTGCTGTCTCGGCGGTGGTTCTGATACTATGTCCAGGGAGGTATATGTTCTATTGCTGTCTAATACTGGTTAGGATTATGCAAGGTGAACCGAAAGTAGCTAATGCCCTTAATTTCAGGAAATTATTCTTTGAAATATTTCAAACAAAAAGGTATAATACAATTTTTCTCGTTTTTGCTTCCCTTTGGAGATAAAAATCGTTTTATATGAAACACTTCATAACGTGTTTTGGGAAAGCCATTGATTAAATTCTCAGTGTGCTTAGTCAATTTAAGAGAACAGTGGATTATGATAGTAAATGATTGAAAGAATTTTAGTTTTGTAATTTGAATGTGCAGAAATTGGATCCAAACAAATGTAATATTATTTTTAGCGCGGGCTTTCGGTGGATGATCAGCGTTTTTCGTATTCATAAACCAGTGTTAGCGATAGGATATGATTTGAATTCTGTACAAGTAACCAGTGGATAGCCGGGGCTAGTTTAGCACGCTCGTAGCGCGTGCTGCGAAATGTCTATGAATAGCACCCTTAAAATTGATTTTCTGAACGAGAAATTACATTTGTTCAGATCAAATTTCTGTATATTTAAAGGAGAAAACTAACATTTTTCATCATTTATTATTATAATACACTGCTTCCTTAATTGACTGAGCATATTGGGAATTAAATCAATGGCTTTCCGAAAATACGCTATAAAATGTTTCATATAAAACAATACTACCTACTACTACAATTGGCTCTAACTTACAGTTCCTATTTCGGTATGAAAAGACTAAGAAGGTCATCGCTGTAGCCAATGCGGTAGCTCGTTTACATACTGATGCGAGGCTGCGCTTGGATGTGAGTTCGATTCCCACTTGGGCTGATTATCTGGTTGCGTTTTTCGAAGTTTTCCCTAATAATTATAAAGCTAAAAACAATCTCATTATCGCCAGGTACATGGATGCTGTGTAACCTCGTAGTTTATTCGTTAAAAATCAATGAGGTGAAAAAGATACATTTGTAAAATAAATAACAGTAGGCTACTTACTTACTGGCATTTAAGAAACCCGGAGGTTAATTGCCGCCCTACATAGGGAACACATAGCTAGGACTATCGCTTATCGTTTTCTATATTATCTATATTTATTATTTTTAAGTTATTTATTTACAGTTATTAGGGCTACGTGCACTTATTTACAATTATTATTTATAGACTACTTATTTACACTTACTATTCTTATTTACAATTCTGAGTTAATAAATGATTAATTAATGGTTAACCCTTCGAATTGATATGAAAGAATCTGTCGTTGACTCATATTATATTTTGTAATGTGACAATATAAATACGATGGACGATAGGTAAAAAAAAAAACAGAAACGTGATGAATTTACTGCATGTAAATAATTAAATGTAAGCCAGAATATTGAAAATACCTAAATAATAAATGCATATACGTATGTCCTTACTAAATGTAAATATTAAATGTTGGTCCATCATTTATAGCGCCTGCTGTGAGATACAAGATACAAATTGTTAGGCCTATGTTGTTAACACAGATTTTTTAATGCTATGGAAATAATTTGAAAATATAAATAATATTGTAAATAAACTTAAACAATAATTATGAATAAATGTAAACAAATTCTAAATAAACATACATAATAAGTATGAATAAATGTAAATAATATGAAAAATAGCAAGCGACAACCATAGACATGTTTAAGTTCATATACTTATCTAAATTTAAATATGTACTAGACGTTAAAATTTAATTGAAAAATGTTGCTTGAGAATGTAAATATTCGTAATTAAAATATGTATTGTATTGATTAGGCTGGTTGAGTGGAAGAGAAGGCCTTATGGCCTTAACTCTGCCAGCGAAAATAAAACATTCTATTCTCTTCTATTCTATATTCAGACCTCACAGACCCCAAGTTTCCTATCTCAAAATGTACTGTAGAACATTCCCTTATTTCCTGTTTAATTTTTGCACGCTTTTATTGATTCAACCTGAATATGGAACATCAGGTAGACAATTACACAGCAAATGCATCTCTTACATGACTGTGCATTTCGGGTTTTTAATGTTAGAAATTGCTAAAAATTATTATGGTCACTGTTAGGACAACATTTACATCAGAGAAATTCAAACAATCGAAGAAAGATGAAAGTAAAAGCTCCGTGGAGACATACAACTATAGCAGCGGAATTGCGTTACTCGTATTGATCCCACGAACAACTTGACGCAGGACACCCAAGACAGAGATCAAAGGACTAGAAACACCTTAGACTCTAAAACCAGTTCTTCAGGGTTTAAACCTCCAACGTTCATTATGGAAATGGTGAATGTGAATATGGTTATGGTGACTATAAAACAATTTTTGATTTGGTGTTTTAATTCGAACATTTATGACAACACTGTTTAGTAAGGATTCAATGTCCTTTTCTTTTTTAAAATTAAATTAGGGCCTATATACAAGGTAAACCGTAAGTAATGTCATTAATTCTGGCGGGTGATTTCTTGAGGAAAGAGCAACAAAATAGTCAAATACCATTTTCCTATAGTTTGAATAGTTTTGCAGAAAAACGTGCATTTTACGTAAGATACGCGAATTATGAGATCTTGCAACGCTGCGCGCTTCAACCAACTGGTAGTGACAATTATATTGTGTTGCTCTAAACAACCCCTTCACCTGGGTAGTTGAATGTCATTATCATCATGCCATGTACAGTAATGGCAAAAAAACCGGACCGACCCTTGTAGCTGATACAAAAGAATTCTGTGCTGTGTATTGTGTCAAACTGTGGTAATTTCAATATGGATAGTGAAGCTAGAGATATGTACTGCTATTTAATGTAAAAATACGCAGTTATCTTTGCCGAATAGAGGTAGAAATGTAATATTGATGCCAGATGAAAATAAAACTCTCGAAGTTTTTTCGTCTGTAAGTTTGAGGCACTGAAGGAAACAAAAGACGGTAAGAATCGAACAAATGCAATAAATTTAATTGTTACAATTCATTATACAAGATGGATGTGTTTTGTGACTAGCAAAATTTTAATCCGTGACTCTGAAATCAGTTACAAGGGTCGGTCCGGTTTTTTTTTTTTCCACTACTGTACATTGCTTTTAAACACGTAAGAAAAAATACAGATGATATACCGTTTAATTTTTTTGCTTAAACTGTGTTAAAGAACGGAGAATGAACACTGCTTATTTCTCGTTAAAAAATCTTGAAAAATTTAAAATAAACTCTACAACCTAATTTTAATTAAATGCTCAGGGAACACTGGATTCAGACACGCTTCTTTCAAACTAAGTGGATAAGATTAAGAAATATTTCTACACTCCCATTTCAATCGAATATTCTAGAGATCGTGAACAATAATTATGCATATTACATGTTATAAAAACAAAATATTATACATTTATAATCCCCACAAAAAATAAATAAAAACACGATATGCTTATGTTACCATTTTTGGAGGGATTTTATTCAAAAGATTTAATTTTGGAGATGGTTTCTTTGAGATATGTAAATATCTTTGTTTTTTTATTTTTTTTTCTACGGGTCTTACTGTTTGTTATTCTTTTTGTTTATTTTATTAAAGTTAAAGTAACGAACAAAATTAAAATAGTAATATTATTTTTAAACAAGTGTATAATGTTATAGTTTATTACATGAGTAAATGTTTTGAAACTCACTACGTTCGTTTCATACCTTCTACGAATGTAATAACTGTATGACATTATAAATGAGTTTCATACTTCAATGCTGTTTTTTGTACGACAGCATTATAAAGCAATATTAATGAAGAAATAACATGAGATTTGTAATGATGGGTAGTGTGATATCGTGGTCTATGAAGAAAGAGGTTGCTATGGCAACAATGATATATATTAAATAGGTATTATGACACTAGCAAATCGTTTCATAATATTAATTCTATGATGCGAGTTATGTTTTCTTAATAGAAGCCATGACGTTTTAGTTGGCATGGTAATATTTTTACGGCATTAGTACGATAATGTGGCATATTATGCACGATTTTCACTAACGTTAGGAAATGTTTATAGTGCTGATTATTTTTAAACTCTTCGATTTAATTTTAATTAAATATTCTGTGTAGACAGCCAATAAGAGAACCTTATTTTATATTAGGCTATACAATATAATTAATGGTTTAAAAGATCTTTTTGTCGTACCACTAGCATTTTCTCCAGCCAGTTAGAAATAATTCCCTCCCACTTCAGTTCTTAAAGTAGTAATCGGTAAACTTACATACAAGAAATCAAATTTCGCCAGCCATATTTAAAAGGAATTGTGTTGTTTCCGTTTCTCGTTGTCTCAGCCATTCCTTGCATACGCGAGCTGTATCTCTCCAGGCAGCTTTACATTGTTATCACAGTCTAATATATACAGTCACGAAGCTCAATACGTAGTAAATATGCATCCATAGATAGTTGCTAACCATTAGGATCGCTAATATCGCCTCATTACAGACAATGCGAAATAGTACCAGCACAGTCTATTGTTCCTAGCACCCTCACAACTCAAGCTTCGTGACTGTATATACTATACTGTGATGTTATCACAGCGCACCAAGGTTTAAAATTCCTTTGGGGAATGAGAACTTACATTATTTTGGATCAATTTTCTACACATTAAAGGATGAAACTAAAATTCGTTCAATCATTTATTATCATAATATACTTCTCTCTCAAATTGACTAAGCATATGGGAATTAATTCAATAGCTTTCCCAAAATACGCTATGAAATATTTCATATAAAATAACTTTTTCTCGGAAAGGAAGCACAAAGGAGCAAAATTATATTAAGGGGATGCGCTGCTGAATTTTCTAATTTCTACATTTTAAGAGATAATGTATTGAAATTTTAACAGCATATTATGATCATGATTATGAATTAATCTGGAAAATTTCAATGACCTAAGTCAAGAAATAACTTTTTTTAAATAAAATGTGAAAATAACAGGTTTATTTTTGGAAACCGTTTTTTGGAATCTAAAACAAGAGTTTTCTATGTTTTTATAGTGCATATTATAGCTGAAACACAGGTTGTGGTAATGGAGCATTGGAATTTAGCATATGAAGCAAGGGTAATGTTCAAAATTTCGTTTTTTGGAACTCAAAAATCATAATTTGATTTATTTCACATATTATATTATATTTGCATGGCTTGTATGTAAAATATTTTTAGAGTAAAATAAAAAAAAATATGAAATTTCTTCAAAATCTGTCTTTTTTCAGTAGCGCATCCCCTTAAGCTTTTTTGTTTTAAATAACCCAAGGAATAACCCCTTGGAATGAATGACATCACTTACGGTTCACCTTGTAGGCATATATATATATATATATATATATATATATATATATATTGATAGTAGGTGTAAAACGCAACATTTTCATTAGAATCAAATTTCTTTATAATTATTAAGATCACTATGCGCGATTCAATGTGTCAAAAAGATTTCTCCTCTTTAACGCATGTTTGCAATGTAATTTCAAACTAAACAAATATATTAATATGATTATAGCCTACGTTAAAATTATTCTATCGATAAAGGTAAATAACTATATCCCATTATATGTCATATAAGCGCATTGTGGATATAAAGGTAGAGCTCCGTGATTCCGTAACCTCGTCACCAGAATGAGATGGTGTATTCGACTCCAGTCTCCGACCGTCTTTTACTCCTGGGAATAACCTGTAGGCTCCAAAGGTCTTTTTCCCTCCTGCTCCCCAACTAACGCTCTATATAATAATAATAATAATAATAATAATAATAATAATAATAATAATAATAATAATAATAATAATAATAATAATAATACCTACTCAATTTGACAGGAGGCTGAGATCGCAGGACCGTCCTACAAGTTTTTGGTACAGGTAAAAAGAAAAATGTCAACAATACAACCTGGGATTGACCTTGGATTTCCAAAAAGCTGCCCGGCAGCCAATATAGTTCTTCTTAAGATTTAAACCCAAAAGAGATGAGAGTAGATAAGTGTTATCGAAAACGTCTGACATATAAAGAAGTGATTAGAAACAAAAATGAGATGTGCATAATAATGTATAATCTATTGCAGTTTCATGAGATAAAATATGTTACAAGGAAACAATGTAACAGCCACCGGCGTAGCTCAGTCGGCTAAGGCGCTTGCCTGCCGGTCCGGAGTTGCGCTCGGGTGCGGATTCAATTCCCGATTGGGCTGATTATCTGCTTGGGTTTTTTCCGAGGTTTTCCCCAACCATAAAGCGAATGACAGTTAATCTTTGGCGAACCCTGGGTCTCATCTCGCCAAATACCATCTCCCTACCATCAATCCCATTTACGCTAAATAACCTAGTAGTTGATACAGCTTTATTAAATACTTACTTACAATGGCTTTTAAGGAACCCGGAGGTTCATTGCCGCCCTCACATAAGCTCGCCATCGGTCCCTATCCTGAGCAAGATTAATCGAGTCTCTATCATCATATTCCACTTCCCTCAAATACATTTTAATATTATCCTCCCAGCTACGTCTCGACCTCCCCAAAGGTCTTATTCCTTCAGGCCTCCCAACTAACACTCTATATTTATTTCTGGATTCGCCCATACGTGCTACATGCTCTGCCCATCTCAAACGTCTGGATTTAATGTTCCTAATCATGTCAGGTGGAGAATACAATGCGTGCAGTTCTACGTTGTGTAACCTTCTCCATTCTCCTGTAACTTCATCCCCCTCAGCCCGAAATATTTTTCTAGGCACCTTATTCTCAAACACCCTTAACCTCTGTTCAAATATTGAAAAGTAATGGAAGTGCACAGTCTTGTCGTACTCCTCTTGTAATATAATTAATTATAATTTCAATTCAGATATGGGGCGCTCAGAACACAAGGGAATTAAGTCACAAAAATAAACTTTTCAGAAAATTAGACTTAAAGTCTTTTATGTATAATTAATTACCCATTAAAGGTGAGCGTGATTTTTAATATCTGCACCGTTGCAAAAGATTGTGAGGACATGTTTCTTTTATGCTCTGAAAGTAGCCTCATCTAAGGTATGTACAGACGAAATATCTCCCAATTGACCAAAAGTGGACTTGATTCCCTTGTGTTCTGAACGCCGCATATGTTATCCTCAATATTTATTGATGTTAGCCTGTATTTTCTTCGAATAGACTATATCTACCAATGCACAAAATAGCTGGTTAGGAATTTAATAATAATAATAATAATAATAATAATAATAATAATAATAATAATAATAATAATAATAATAATAATAAATATTATTAAAATTCCGACTAACAAGAAACAGAAATGAAATATGCTTAGAGATTAACGTAGTAAATTCATTAGATAGAAATGTTAACAGAAGAAGGATGAGTAGACATTGAAGTGGAAGGATCTGGCGATTGTAGTGAAGGGCATTTCAGCTCTCATTAGTGGCTGAACTGGGAATTTGACACATTCGCTTTAAAATTATTTGAAATCGCCTACGTCCTCAGGGAAACATAGCACCACAGAATTGCAAAACCAGCTCACTACGAAATTGACACATAAAAGAATGCATAATGTAGAATACAATACGTTTTGTGTTATTTGCGTAGAACTATAGGTCTATGTAGGGTGTAAAGGAACATTTTTTCTTAATAAAATAGTGTCCCGAAATGATGACGTATCGAGATAACTTACATGAAATAAATTAGGATTTCAAAGAATCTGAACCTGAAGAATAGCTTGTCACTCTCTAGAATACGTTGATCTATGCTTGAAAATGTTATATGGCAGGGAATAGATCATGACACTGGGGATTTGCTCAGCATAAATTCGCCTTGCCTTATTAGCATTGCGTTAAGCTGCTCTGTAAGTCATGTCATATATATGTCTGCTAATAATTTGTAAACCGATGCTTTCTTAATGACTGGAAATGTATAAACAGATCTGAAGTGATAGAGAACGGAAACAAATAAACTTCAATTGTTCCCATGATAAAGGAAATACAAGGATGGTAACAAGGTGAATGAAGAGTTTTGACTTTTACCTTATTACCTCGATACGGACACATTTCCAGCATTATTTTATTTAAACATGTTTAATTAGGCTACATTCAGTCTATCGCATCTGAAATTTAAGAGCAGTTACCCTGAAACACTTTGTAGCCTAAAACTTATGTAATTAACACCTTTCCGCATACTGGGACAAATATGGCACATACCGGTTTTATATTCATATAACATACACAGGAGCATCATTTTATTTTTACTTCAATTTTTATTGTACCTGAGTTTTTTAATGTACTTCATTCCCACCCCTTCTTCTAGTAAACTTCCAATCGTCCTTCACACAGAACCAAGACCGCGTATGCAGTCAAAGTCGCCTTACGGACATAGTAAACAGTACTGAGTTAGTGAGTAGAGTACGTTCCAGAAATATGTTCGCGTTTTCCAGTGAAGAAAGAACTTTCAATATTGAATAGTATTTTCGCACAGATACTGTCGTCCGTTTGCCTACGTCGCATCCCGGTTTCCCCAACCCACTTTTGCTCACCCTTCTGTAAAGGCTAGTGACTGGGCTATCTTAGATCTTTTATGAAAACATTAATTTCTGTAAGGAATTGGACGTCTACGTAATATTATACAAATGTTTAAAATAACTTAAAAAAAAAAAGAGTCTCGTTAAGTAATTAATTGTCACGTGATTTTTCCCCCCTTTCTACGACAAAACCACTTGGACAAACAGTATATAGCATGTCTGAGTAGTTTTTATCTTTTCAGCTCGGACAGAAGTGAAGATTGAATTTACAGTACGTGGAAGGTCCGGGGTTCGATCCCAGGTGGTGACAGGATTTTTTCTCGTTGCCAAACTTTCAGAACGGCCCCGAGGTTCACTCAGCCTCCTATAAGATTGAGTACCGGGTCTTTCCCGGGGGTAAAAGGCGGTCAGAGCGTGGTGCCGACCACACCACCTCATTCTAGTGCCGAGGTCACGGAAAGCATGGGGCTCTACCTCCATGCCCCCCAAGTGCCTTCATGGCATGTTACGGGGATACCTTTACCTTTTTTACCTTTAAGGTACTATTTTATAGAGTAGGTACAGAATTATTTCAACATGAGTTACTAGTACGAAGGAAGAAACTGGTAATTGGAATTAAGTACAATAGTCTATAGTGCGATAATATGCACAAAAGAACTGAAGCCTGTATCGAAATGAACGGCCACCATTTTGAAAAATGTGTTTAAATATCCATATTATAATTATTTTTCAACTTACCTTCATTCTATAAATTGTACCCTGTGCTGTACGCAATATAATATACATTGCTTAATACGTCCGAATGGATACCTCAGTTCGTGAGTAAAAACACTTATTGTTAATACAGTACTGTATTTTGATTAGGTCTAAACAAAAACTTAATGAAAATTATCAAACTCAAAATCGCGATACTTCCTACTTTACATAAATGGATGAACTACTTTTCTTTCCTCCTATAGTAAAGTGATTTGTTTGTATTTTACGCCAGTATCATCGAACTCCAGTCGTGGAAGGGGGTAGCAAACGGTGCTTCCGGTTCTCAACCGTTAATCCAAAGGTATAGCCAGGTTAATATTAGAAATGTTAGTAAAAATAAAATGACGTCCCTGTAATATAAGCATATAATATTTCAAACGGCATACAGGGACAGATATGGCACTGTCAAGAATAATTAGATTTGACCATATGCGACATCAGTTCAGAAAGAGAGAACTACTTAAGTTATTTGAATATAAAATCGGTGTGTACAAGACTGTCCCATGCGGTAAGGGGTTAAATTCAAGAGCTCTATGTCCAAGAGCGAGGTGTGGTATAATTATAGGTGAAATAAAATGTAATAATAAATTAATAATAATAATAATAATAATAATAATAATAATAATACCATTTTCTGAAGGAAACAGACAAATCATACGTGCTTAAATTCGTAAGTGCACATTTGAAACATGAGGTGCCAACTGTAGGCTCGTGGAAACAGACGTTTGAGGAAAATTTTCATGGACCACGAAATCAAGAAAGTTTGCGAACTAGTTGTAAACTCTCTTGACGCGTGCAAGAAAGTGACAACTTTAATGGAAAACTGGCATATCACACAGTCCTCACTTGAACTGACTGCGTATTCATTTTAACAGCGAATATTTGTAGTAAATATCTGAGACCGTATTTCTGCCTTCGGCGTGAGGAGAATTTATCCCATTTCATTTCTTCTATTTTGAGGGCTATACTATGTGGACACAGAAAGTGTGACACTTCAGCCATATTGTGAACATGGAGAGAGATCTTCCTTTCACAAGCTATTAATGCAACACAACAAGTTTATATATTTTTCTTTAGTAATCTTTCAAATTGAGTAGCTATCGGAAGCAAAACACGGTCGGAGCGAAGTGCCAACTATATTACCACAGTCTACTATATACAGTCACGAAGCTTGAATTCTGAGGGTGCTAGAAACAATAGACTGTGACGGTACTATTTTGCATTGCCTGTAATGAGGCGATATTAGCGATCCTAGTGGTGAGCAACTATCTAATGTTTGCATATTTACTACGTATTGAGCTTCGCGACTGTATATACGAGACTGTGATATTACCTTATTCTAGTGTTCTTCCTCTATGCCAATACACGCCTTGATGGCGTGTAAAGGAGATGGGGTGCACCTATAGGCCTATATCTTGATTCTCAAACAAAAAACATGTATACACTGAAAGCAATTTAAAATCTAGAAAAGATAAAACTTACGAACCGCAAAAAATGGGGTAATAATTTTAGAAGTATTTAAGGCACAAATAGATACTATTATTATTAATACATACGCGAAATAAAAGAGTAATTAAACGAATTTGATATTCTTTTAATCAACAAAAATAGTATATATATATATATATATATATATATATATATATATATATATATATAGGCTCTACAACACGCACGCACACATACATACAAACCAAAAGATATGAGATAGAAAGAAGAATGAGTTCTATAAGTGCTACTAGACGAGACCGGAGTTACCAGATGATGATGATAATGATGATGATGATGATGATGATAATAATAATAATAATAGTCCACACCTGTGGAGTAACGGTTAGCACGTCTGGCCGCGAAACCAGGTGGCCCGGGTTCGATTCCCGGTCGGGGAAAGTTACCTGGTTGAGGTTTTTTCCGGGGTTTTCCCTCAACCCAATATGAGCAAATGCTGGGTAACTTTCGGTGCTGGACCCCAGACTCATTTCACCGGCATTATCACCTTCATCTCATTCAGACGCTAAATAACCTAAGCTGTTGATAAAGCGTCGTAAAATAACCTACTGAAATAAATAATAATAATAGTCTAATAATAATAATAATAATAATAATAATAATAATAATAATGACATTTCTTTAAGGAAACATATAGTCTTATTACGTTATTATTTCCACCGTAGTGCACGTAATATCCAATTTGACGCAGAATAATGAAATCTTACAGAGTGAACTATTGTTCTATTGTCTACCTGACCAGCTATCGTGAGAATCCCACCGTATATCCATCTGTAATCTGGTATTTCGGTCAAGAGTTTTGAAGGACTCAAGCTGCATTTACACGGTTCAATTTTCCATAGCCTATGCGTACGCATGCAGTCTGCTAAGAATATTGAAAGACAAGAGAATGCAATATAAAATTTTAACAGACTATTTTGCGTCGTTGAATTTTCATCTGTTTTATATAACGAAAGATTTATTTCGAGACCAGAGCTTCTCTATACTATAGCTATCAAGACGATTGCTAAGAAGTGGCTCATTCAAACCGATGATTACATTCGCAGGATAGACATGCAGAAACTTGTCGAGTAGTGAAGGAAGTGTACAGAACGTTAAACTGATTTCGTGGGGAAAATAAAAACAAGTAGGCTAATTATGTAGTCCTCAACTATAGAGAAAGTAAATTTCATTTCTCTTGCTTAGGTGTATATAGGAGGCATATGTTTTGCACCGACTGTAATGTAAATTAAAATTATGTTTCTAGGAAATTCAAGTTATTTACGATAGGCTAAGTTCAGTATTTGAAAACTGGTGGTGCTAGGGTATTCGCTTATCCCCGCCACCGAAGAGGATTATCATTTCTGCCAACGTAATATAACATATTTTTTACACTCTTCAACTGAATTTGTATACAATGTTGTAAATTAAACATATAAACAAATAGCATATTTATTTAACCTAATAAATATTATAAATCTTCTGATTATGGACTGCCTGAGCCTGAATATTACAGATTTCTGAAAGCGTATCTCTCGGTGCATTAATTATTATTAGTTGAGGAAACCATACGTCTTATTTCGAACGGAATTATCTTATTGCGTAACATTTTCCCCTCCTGCATCGCGGTTTGACTTAAAATCTCGTTCTATACCACTTTTATTTACAATGAACTTTAAGTAGTCTATAATATTCGAATGCTGTCTTTCTGCGTAGATAAAGTCACGTATGTCATAAAATCCGTGACGCTACAGCCCGTGAAGGGCCTAGACTGACCAGACGGCTGCTGACCTCACGCCCACATGCCGAAGCAGAGGTGGACGATCATCCAACCAGAATGGAGGAATCGTGTGGTTAGCACGATTATCCTCCCAGCCGTTATAGCTGGTATTCGCAACCGGATTTCGCTACCTATCATAGCTCCCCAAGTGCATCACGATGCTGGCCGAAATTTCATGAGAAAATTTCTTCCCCCACGAGGAATCGAACCAGCGCGCATTCCGTAACGCGAGTCCTACACGTATGTCAAAGGAACCAAAAACAATGCTTTAATAATGTGTATAGCCTACACAAGTGCAAAGTTCGCAGGAGTTTCTTAATTTAGTGTTCAGTATTTATCGATTGATTTCGTTAGCAAATGTTTGAAGGATGGTAAATGAAAAAGATGATTCTTTAAATAAAAAAGTAATCGATACAATCAGTAGTGATAGAAATGTAATGTATATTAATACAAACCAATAATTTTTAAGGAAACGGTATTAAGTTAATTGAAAGCATTGAGACATTATGTTTTTGAATTGCATCGTAAATTTCATTGTTTGAGAATCAGGTATCAGCCCCAACAACAGCTAAGGTAAGATACAGCTTTTAATAGCGGGTACAACATAAAGATTATCTTTCATTCTACAATGCATCTGTTGAATACGTTATCAAAAACGTTCCTTTACAATACAACCGTCTCAAAGCTCTAAAACGTTGTATGTTGGTACAGATGTGATACGGCGCAATAGGTAAAAAAATTTCGCACCATGCGGAGTACCGTACTGTGAAAATACGTACAAATTTTAGCTTTAGATTTGGCATATAAATAATATCGCTCTCTCTTTCTAAGATTAAACCAAAATCAGTGAATAACTTCATGAAATTTCTCTTCTTCTTTCAAGTTAATATTTTAAATTAAATATTATCTGAATTAGTCTATTAGCTTACTCAATTCTACCTGCACAACATCATGTTCGAGTGGGTAGGTAAATGGGGGGATATCTGCCTTTGAATTAATTTATTTTACGTAAGATCTGTCAAACAAAACCTTTTCGAAACGGTTTAAAATCTACATCTTCCTTTTTTTTTTAAATATGTTGTCCAGTCAATCTGTTTCTGTATTTCATTCCTCGTAGACCTAGTGTATCGCTGTATTGTCCATTTTTTCTAATATTTCGCTTAAATATTTTTCCTTTTCTGTGTTTTAGTTTTCGTTTAGCCTACAGTTTCTAGTGTCGTCGACACTGGACTTAACTAAATGTAAGCTTATTTAAATTTATGTCGCTGATGAAACCTGTGGAACTATCAGTTGGTTACAAATATATTTAACAATAATACGTATGTCAAGTGTTTAAGTTAAATTTATTTATATAGATGAAATATTTCTGCCAAAATTTTCGTATTTCAGTACAGTTGAAAATAAATTTTGGGGACGCACTGAAATCAACTAACTGCTTCAAGCATTATTTGTATTTCTATCGACATGAACAAACGAAGAGAATTCATGAGAATAAAATAAAATTACATTTTGTTATAAAATGTTTCCCCAGCATTACTTACTTACTTATTGGCTGTTAAGGAACCCGGAGGTTCATTGCCGCAAGATTAATCCAGTCTCTACCATCATATACCACCTCCATCAAATCCATTTTAATATTATCTTCCCATCTACGTCTCGGCCTCCCTAAAGGTCTTTTTCCCTCCGGCCTCCCAACTAACACTCTATATGCATTTCTGGATTCGCCCGTACGTGCTACATGCCCTGCCCATCTCAAACGTCTGGATTTAATGTTCATAATTATGTCAGGTGAAGAATACATTGCATTGAAGTTCTGCGTTGTGTAACTTTCTCCATTCTCCTGTAACTTCATCCCTCTTAGCCCCAAATATTTTCCTAAGAACCTTATTCTCAAACACCCTTAATCTCTGTTCCTCTCTCAAAGTGAGAGTCTAAGCTACACAACCATATAGAACAACCGGTAATATAACTGTTTTATAAATTCTAACTTTCAGATTTTTTGACAGCAGACTAGATGACAAAAGCTTCTCAACCGAATAATAACAGGCATTTCCCATATTTATTCTGCGTTTAATTTCCTCCCGAGTGTCATTTATATTTGTTACTGTTACTCCAAGATATTTGAATTTTTCCACTCCTTCGAAGGATAAATCTCCAATTTTTATATTTCCATTTCGTACAATATTCTGGTCACGAGACATAATCATATACTTTGTCTTTTCGGGATTTACTTCCAAACCTATCGCTTTACTTGCTACAAGTAGAATTTCCGTGTTTTCCCTAATCGTTTGTGGATTTTCTTCTAACATATTCACGTCATCCGCATAGACAAGAAGCTGATGTAACCCGTTCAATTCCAAATCCTGTCTGTTATCCTGAACTTTCCTAATGGCATATTCTAGAGCAAAATTAAAAAATAGAGGTGACAATGCATCTCCCTGCTTCAGCCCTCAGTGAATTGGAAAAGCATCAGATAGAAACTGGCCTATACGGACTCTGCTGTAAGTTTCACTAAGACACATTTTAATTAATCGAACTAGTTTCTTGGGAATACCAAATTCAGTAAGAATATCATATAAAACTTCTCTCTTAACCGAGTCATATGCCTTTTTGAAATCTATGAATAACTGATGTACTGTACCCTTATGCTCCCATTTTATTTATTTATTTATTACTTAGTTACTTATTTGTTTATTTATTTATTTATTTATTTATTTATTTATTTATTTATTTATACCTTGAGTTTAACGTTTACTGAAATATTTATTAAAAATTGGACACTTTTAAATCAGTGTAATGTTATTAAGGATTCACCGATATGAAAATTTGTCATTTTTGGTAAAAAAAATCACATTCTTGTTTCTCACATTAAAAATTGTTTATGGTCTAATGAAGCTCTGGGTCAATTTCATGGCGTTATGCCCCTCCTATCGCATGTTACGACGGCCATTTTTAAAGGCTACGCGCTCTGAGTAGGTATTTAAAATTTAATTTAAAATTAATTTTTCTGTGTTTTTTTTTATTTTTGTATATATTGCTTCACTAAAAATGCTATTTTTCCTACAAATTTTGTATTGCATGCATGATTTTTTTTGTGAGAGTTTTTGATTAAGCGTATGTGTGTAACAAAACTTACTATAAGGATTTTCTTTAAGTGACCCAGTTTTTTAAATATTTTATTTATATTAATTTGTTTTTGCAACAGTTGCTAATTTTTTTACCGTTTTTAGGATCGACAATACAAAATAATTTTTACAATTTTTGGGTGAAACTATTGAAAAAAACTGGATAGTAAGTTTTGTTTGGAAGGATTTAAAAGTTACAAAAATGGAATTTCAGGAAAAGATGTTAAAATTTGTAGAACAAATAGAGATTTTGTTAAAAGTAATTTAATTTTTACAAAAATGTTAATAACTCGCATACTTTTAAACCAAATTTGAAATTTGGTGTACACACTATTTATAGGCCTATTCAGCATAATAACTATGCAAAATTTGAGATTTCTACAATAGTTTGATTAGTTTAGAAAATTGAAATTTCTCCTCGTTATACGTAATTTAATAACCCTACCATTTAATCACAAAATAACAGGGATTACCTTTACATTACTTATCAGAAATATTTATTTCAAAATGTATTAAGTTAATATTATTATCGGGTGAATTATTGAATTTTATCACAAACTGCAAATTGAAATTTGTACAGACAAACAATTTTTATGAAAATAAAAAGTTCAAACGCGTTAATAAATTTGCAACTATGTATCATACTTTAAAATTATGTCAGGATTTAATAAAAATAAAATTATTTCTTACATAACAAAATTGTATTTATATTTTAAATAGGCCTAAATCGTAAGTCGAATAAAGTTTCATAATTTCGAAACTTTTCTTCACTGCTCAATAATCCACTATATAAATATTCCATGTTTAGCCCTCTTTTTAATTATTCGAATTCCAATATCAGCGAGATCAAATAGAATTTTTACTGGATAGGTATTATTGTTAAATAATTTCTTTAACAAAGATTATCGATATTAATTTTCGGACAGAAACTTGAAGCAACAAAGTTATTTCCTGAAACCACTCATAGTTCATTTAGCTGGGGGTTTTTGACTAAAA